>NW_004797452.1:549655-572861 GCF_000002075.1 Aplysia californica
GCATGAAGTCTGCAGCTCAAATCGCAGTTCGCAAAAGAAGTACATGAGAAAACAAACTTTCATAATTGGAGCAACCCTCTCTAAACAGAAAACATGGCTAAACCAAATAAAATGCGGCGGTCCTGCAGATTTCACTTTAAGCACAGACTCCACTGTAGATCTATCTTTCATTTTGTTGCATGACATAAGCCTTTAAAAAATTATGATCCTCAGTGTTGAAAAGGTAGATCTAGTGCTTTATAAAAGGGTGACCTTATTTAGGCCACATATGGCCTAAATAAGCTAAACCCCCCTCCCTTACCTTATTTAGGCCACAGGTGGCCTAAATAAGCTAAACCCCCCTCCCTTACCTTATTTAGGCCACATGTGGCCTAAATAAGCTACCCCCCTCCCTTACCTTATTTAGGCCATATGTGGCCTAAATGAGCACTCCCATATAATTAAACATCACAAATAGTTGCAATGTACAAGAGTTGCGCATCTTTTATAGCTTTTGTTCACTTTCGTCTGACCGCGTTAAAAAAATCCTAGACCTAGATCATAGAGGAATTTACTTATGCCCACAAAACTTTGCATGGCATTTCTGCAGGCCAGCGACCAAACAAATATTTTTTTTCTTCTAAAAGGAAGTTGTTAGGCACAGTTCCCTTGCGCTGCTTACTCGGGGACTGTGCAGTCCCCTAAGCTAAGCTCCATGCCAAATTGCAATTGCATTGGTGAACGCGTCATATAGAGCTGTAACTTGTCAAGTACAGTCAAGTGTGGTGTTCTTGTGCACTTTGTTCAAAGCAAATCCGAGGAAAATGGCTGAGCAAAATACTGATGCAACCTCCTCATACTTCATACTACGAGGACTGAATTGTGATCAAAATTTAAACTCTTCTCGGCAAGTCTGCAGTTGAAAACCATAGTGATCTATGCAAAGTATCAATTCAAACAGTAAGAAAATGGATCAGGGAGATTGAAGGTGGGAGGTCTGACATGAAAGATGAAGCGCACACTGGAGGGTCCCCGGTTGTCATTTGTGGCGACAGTGTAGAGAGAATCAAAGCTATTTTGGAGGAAGATACGAAAAGAACATGCGGGGAAATAAGTGAAATAATTGGTCGCTTTTAAGCACAAGGGGGCTATCCCGATAAATGTTGTTTCGATTAAATCGAAGTTTTTGGATCCTTATTCAGTCTCTTTAAAAAAGACCAGGGGAGTTTTTTCCCTTACACACCAATGAAACCAGACTTCTATAGGTAGGGCAATGCCCACTTTCAGTGTAGGTCAAGATTTTTGGAAACCCCCAAAATATGGGATAGCCCGCTACTAGTCCTTACAATTAAAGGCGACCAATTGGTCTATCCAGTGCAACAGATCACCAAATACTGACAAACGATCTTGGCAAGAAAAAGTCTTGAAGGAGGCATCATGACAACGTGCCTGTTCACAAGTCCAGAATTGTGAACGAGCTTCTAAAGGGCTACTCACAGGAATTATTGGAACACCCGTCCTATTCACCCGATCTCTCCCCATGCGATTTCCACCTCTTCCCCAAGGTACTAAAAGAAATGCTGAGAGGTCGGCGATTTGAGGAAGAGGACCAGGTTCAAGAAGCTATAAGTAGTATGAGTAAAGCTTTCAGGACCTTGGACAAACGATCACTGACCAATGTCTTTGACTGCTGGGTACATCAAATGGAGAAATGTCTGGAACTTGATGGTTCCTTAGTTGAATAGGTATTTGAATAGGTTTTCTGTTGATACCAAATACATGTACAAGGTGATTTATAATCATGTGTGAGGACAACATGACACAGGAAACTTATTCTGCCACCGCCAGTTGACTCTACTTCACTGGCTGAATTATCAAAGACACTGAATTCTTTTTTTTTTTTTTTTTAGCAACAACCATCAAATTCAGTGAATTCATTCCTACTAAAGTAGTCTGAGTTTGATCCAACACAACAAGATTCTCCAATAGGGGAGGAATGACTAATGAACCAAGGAAGACACGGTGCACTTGTAAATACATTTGTACAGGTACCAGATTTTATTCCCTGGTTTGTCCGCACATGACCACTGAAGGTTTAGAGTTTAATGGTAAGGCTCTTCTCCTCGCACTCAGAAGATGCGAGTTCAATGTTAAGAGAAGAAATGTATTCCAGAGAGCAATACATCTCAAAATATATATTTCTCCTGGAATGCTGTATCCCACTCTGCCCGAGTAGGCCTGACACTAGGCTGGGTCAAAGAAGCTAGCCTCCTACATCTATAATCTATTATACGTAGTCTATAATTTATGCACTGGGTATAGTCGTCAAGCGCAGATATAATATAAACAAAACTGAACAACGAAGGAACCCAACTGGGTAAGCGAAACTAACTTCAATTCCAGAGATCAATTGTCATTGTGATGACAGGGAAGCCCAAATACTATAAGTATAAGTATAAAAGGATTTTTTCTTGTTCTTTTTAGGGGGGTGGGGGTTGCTTTTCTGGGCTGGGCTATCTAAATATTATTAATATGTAGTGCAGATAAGCACTCCCTTAAAAAAATACACCATCAGTCATTACATCCAAAATTCATTTTAGAAGGGGTAATTTTGAACATCTAGAGATCTACTATCCACATACAGAGAGACTGCATCATTCTAATTGAACATGCAGAGGATGTAGGCTATTTAGACAAAAAAAGAAAAAAGAAAAAAGTCAAACAGCATGTTCAGTAGATCATCATGTTGTGGTTTTATTGATGACAATGTTCACGATGAATGAATTTAAAAGCTGCCAAATCGCATTCACGCAATCCAAACTCCACCTGTCATAATTGTTTGTCGGAGCAATTGTATCATAAATAAAAATAAAACAAATAATAAATAACACTGGTATGGAGTAACTTACATAATAAACAAATATATTCTTCTTAGTGTACATGGGAACATTTACAGAATAAATTTTTTATCTATTCTTGAAAGTTGTATGCTATTTTATGTCTCTTGTAGACATAAACCTAACTCATCCCAAAGTTCAAACTAAAATACAGATTATGTTTATGTTTAGAAAGACTCCTTCACACCATGTTCAAAAGAAACATCTAAACAAAATTCTTAATTATATAAAAAATACAAATGTTTGGATATGGCAGCAGTGTAAGACAAGAATAAACATCCTCGAAAATGTCCGCCGAGGACGATATTGTGAGCGAAAGTTCTGAAATATACTATACCCATAAAAAGAAAATGACCCTTGCTTGAGATATAAGTGATACCTGAGAGAAATATTAGCTCATGGCTACTGTTGTTGTTAGCGATCCAGTTCATGGCTACTCAAACACTTGATTATATAGGGCCAACTTTCTGTACTTGACACTTCTCTTGAACATGGTGCATTTGACAACACTTCCCTGTGTGAGGCATGTTTATCAATAAAACTAGCAAAATTTCAAAGCAGACAAATTAAATGCTATTTTCTGCAGTAAAAATGTAATAAGATTGGCTCCAAAGACTCAGAATTCTGGATCTGGTAAATCTTTTTCAGGTCTCTTCTTAATAAAACAGACATGCCCGGGGGCAAGATTCTAATTCTACAGCCAAGCTAGAGAAAAGGACAATAAAAAATTCCCAAAGTCCAAATCATGGCAATAGCTGGACACAGAGTCTATTATTTCCACATGTCTACTTTTTTACATGCAAATACCAACCCACAGCTATCGAGTAATGTTTACAGTGTACTGTGTACAGCATCCGGCACAACCTACCCAAATCACGTACAGAGGCTGAGAAAGGGCCAGATTTATGTCAAAACTTAGTTTAATTACTCAAGAACATGAAAAAAGTACATTCATTAAGCAAGAGCTGACAAAGGAACAAAATCATCCTTGAGGAAAAAAAATAATCAAGAGGTTAAGTCTATCACTTACACTACTAACTTAGCTAAGTTTGATGTCTGTGATCCTGTTCTGAGTAAAAATATATGAGCAGCATGAAGGAAACCTTCAGCTATGCAGTGCGATCCTTCACATAAAATTTGTAGAATTCTCAATTCAAATTTCTTTAAATTTAATCAGCCACTATAACAATACTGCAACTTTATGGGGAGGAATTTTCATGTAACAAATATATAGGAACTGTCTGATACTATTGCAATAAACTGTTGGCATTCTTCTACCGATGTGCAATATTCAGTAAATCATGAAATTTTACTATTATTAATATTAAACACACACAGGCCCCCTTCTTTACAGGTAAAATTTTTTTTAAATTAAAAATTAGGAAGCGAGAAATCTGAGCTGCTGCTCAACATTAAGAAAAAGGAAACAGTAAGAGAATCAGGTCCAGTCTCAAATTTCAAAAGTTGTGTCGTCAAAGACTTTGAAAAAAGGAGTAAATCAAGGCCAACAGCCTATTTCAAAATACTTGAGATCGATAAAAGCATAAAAATAGAATGTAAAGGAAAAGTAGAATCACGATAAGACATGATGAAGTTTCCTTCTCATCTTTCTTTTTTTTAAAAATGAGCAGAGGCCAATCAGATGAGATTCAGAATATATAGACAGCAGCTGTTAGACTTCACTATCAACACTCTCATTTGTTCTAGGGCCATATTATAAGTGCTCATACCATAGAAGCAAATTTGTACCTACTTTCAACAGCTTATAACTTTACATTCTATTTTTTCAAGACAAAACCGCATTTTATTCATGTTAAATAAAGAACTAATTATGGAAGAAATTCAATGTAAGAATACATAGACCTGCATGTGAGCCTCAACCAGATTGTCTGAAAATTTTGCGCGCACCCCCCCCCCCCCTCCCCCCCATAAGAGCTTAAATTTTGTGGGTGTCATAAGGAAGGACTTTTCCGAGTAATGAGCGACCACCCCAACAAACACAATAAAGAAGAGACCTAACCCTAACCCTAGGCCTACCCCAAAAAAGAACCTGCAACGGGCCTCATGTAAAAAGGCCAGCATAAGTCCAAAATGAAAAAAAACACAAAAAAACCCACTCCAAAACAAAGTCAAAGGAGCATGCATGTGGCCTACATCTTGCTATTACAATAGGGTTTGATACAATAACACAATAGAATTGGAGTATGAATCCTCCATACCATATATAGATCTAGATCTAGTAATCTAAATAAATTTAGATCGATATCTTGTAGAACAAGTGAATAGGAATAGGCCTTGAACTAGAAATCCGCATCCGATTCCGAAAAGAGGGACTCAGCTTAGTATAGATTCTAAATAATTCACGCACCTGATGAAATGCTTTTTACCAACATTAATATTACAGCACAACCTATGACTACGATAGGGTTTGACACAATAGAATTGGAATATGAATCCTCCATTGAGGTCTATAATGATCTATATAAATCTAGATCTAGATCTAGATTCTATTAGAACAAGTCAAGTGAGTGAATGAATCCACACGATCTCAACAATTGAATTTGTCAACAAACGAAATTCAAAATGGCCGCTCGAGCACGAAACTGAAAGTAGATAATTTAGGTCGTCGTCCTTTTTCGTATTCGCATTTCTACTCGGGTTCCGACAATTATGTCGGAAACGCCGACGTCGGCAGTCGGCGGAGCGCGCGTCGGCGGTCGGCACGAAAACGAAAAGTGCCGACAAAGCCGACGGGAGAATAAGGGGGCGCTGGCAGTCGGCCAGGCCTCGCACTTCGCACATTGACTGATACAGGTGGACCTAGCGATAGCATCGGCCGGTTCGCGGGTCGGGTCGCGATTGTCAGATTTCAGACGATTGTCGGCAAACATGCAGGTCTAAATACAAATTGTCAAATTAATTAAGAAACGTAATTTATGTGTATAATCTCAAAAATTCTCTTCACTGGTATATCGTCAAGTTAACATTCTATAACCCTATGCGTACACCTGGGGTCATTTTGTAACCCAAGGGTTGTATTCTTCACATTTTAGAAATACTTCTAGTACGAAGATCTCTTTTAAACTTTCAGTATTTCTCAAAAAATCATTTTGACAGACTGCTATGCAAAGTGTATGGATCGGATTAACGAGTAAATTTCCTCTTTGGAAAGTGGCGGCACAGAGTTCCCCACATTGTATGGATACGAGAGTAAAACACAAAGTCCGGATACGGTTAAGAAACAAGCAAATTTTTAAGAGCACCACTTTTGACTGCGTCTTGAGGTGTTTACAGCAAATAATGCTGATGTACTTCTAAGCCATACAGCAAGAAAAGAGAAACAAAAGATTCTATAAAATACAAACTTAGAAATTATACCACCCAATACACAAAGAACATATGGACCCCCCCAATCTTTTGACAAACAAACATCTTGGCACTGGTCAATCATTCAAAACCAACATGATCATGAACAATCGTAAAGTATAATTCTCAACGCCTGTGTCGTACGTTATAAATAACAACCAGCGGGGTTCAGTAACCCAGCAATTTCCACACACAGTCTTAGAGCAGTCACTCCCGCCACAAACCACAAGCCATCCTGACATCTCTTTGCGACACCAAGCAAGTCCTCTCACATAAGTCTTCACTTTGACGGACACTCTCCACACCACAATGCCAGCGCCTGCACTTCTCAATCTCAGGTTCAGTCAACAATCAATATAATAGATATATGTCATCATTGTTCTACTGTCCTATCTGTGCAGCACTAGTCATTCAGATACTGAAAGTATGTAATGTATATATATTTTTGTACAATGCTGACATAAATAAAATCTCAAGACTTTTTGTTTTCATTGATCTATTTACATTGTCTCTTCAACACACTTTTGACTTCATGCTGGTATCTGGCCAGCAACACCCCCCCCCCCCCCGTCTCCTCTCCCACAAATAAGGAATATGAAGTGCATAATTTATACTGAGGAACAATAGTGGTAACTTAGCCACAACTGATGACAGGGGTCGATGTTATGACCTTCCAGTTCTTTTCCTACTAGACACCTCTGAACCTAGATAACGCATGACAATCCAAAATGCATAGGAAACAATAACAAAGGGGTGAAACATGCCATGTACTGACGACAACAAACACTTCAAACCATGTTTTCATATCACAAGCAACACACCGAAATCAACCATTGCGCATTCCTGACGTATAAATACTCATTCACACTCTCACTCATTCCGGTCACATGCTTCCCCTTTTGATTCACTCTCACTCGTGTTAAAAGAGGAAGATGTGTGACATATGGAGATTTTGTAGACAGATGTATGACAGACATAATGTTTAGATATAATGAAGTGGGAGTTGATGACAAGAGGTCACAAACGTTTCAAAGTTTTCTTTTTATCCCTTTTCTTTTTCTCCACAATCTTTTTGTCGCCAGCGTGCTTTTTGGCTTGTGGACCTTCACTGGATTTGTCTTCTGATGAGCAATTATCGCCGGTCGCTCTGCAACAGAGAAATAATAAAAATGATTTAAAAAACATACCACCTCTATGGTCTTGAGTCTCGTCTTGCAGGCAAACACATTTCCCTCAAAACACTCTTACTTAGGCTACTCATAGCAGGTCAACGGACTACAATTTCAACACTTTTGGTATAGGTTAATTAAGAACTGCCTGGGCAACTGAACTCAACAAAGATTCTTTTCATTGACAGTCAATATCCAAAGTGTCATCAATGTGTGCAACATACATGCAGGAACTCTCTAGTTCTTCGTCCTTACCTAGTAAACTTTAATTAAACACACTCGAGCTAATCTACCAGTCCAGGCCTTGCCTGCACAGACCAGGCACATAAGTATAGAGGAAGTAAGACTAAGACCTTACCTACATACTGACCATGAGTAAAGAAAACAACCATTAACAGCAATATGGCACTTCCACGAATCTTGTGGACTACAGGAAACTTAAGAAAACAGTAGAACATGGCTATAGTGGGACTTTTGGTTCCAGAAAAAAAAATTCTGCTGTAGGCGAGTTCCTGCAATAGGAATGCAAACGGGAAATAACCACAACATTTTAAATTACCTCCCTTCCATATCAATAAAATTTGCGCTTTAGATAGATAAATCTTCCTTTTCTTTTCAACTTCGTTGATTATCTCGGCTTTTAATTTGAGTGAGAGGCATTTCCTTTTCTTTGTTGGAAGCCACCTATTCCTCGGTCCTGTACAGCTTGTGCTGTCTATCGTACAGTTAGTGTTAGGCTTACTCAACTGTAGAACAGGTGAAGTGGATGCATGCGTATGCCTATGAGCATCAACGATCACAATTCAATGAATCAGGAATCACACACTACACACTCTCCTCTTCTTTTACGGCCTAGGGCTATGGCCTATACACTCTCATACTGAGCATCTGAGCTACTGCACATCACTTTTGGAGCAGCTCATGTAACGCATCTCTCCGCCACCTGCCCCACCTCACTCATCACTGGACTGGCCAATCACAACGCCGCACCCCTGACTGCCTATTTGGAGCCTGCCGAAAGCCCCCCCCCCCCCCCCCCCCAACCCGCTGTATCCGAGTTTGGCCTTTCCGAGCACAGGTAGTTGAGTTCACATAGACAAAAAAAGGGGGTTCCAGTAAGGTCCTGCTGTGGGGATGGTCCCACTGTAGCGGGCGCCATTATAGTCATGTTTTACTGTACAAAACTGCTTAACACGAAATTCCCATTAACACAAAGCAATTTCAAATCTGTCTGGAGGGCTCTCGTGGTCTAGAGATTACAGTGCTTGCCACTCATTCATTAGGCCCTGGGTTTGAAACCTCGCAGTGATGGAAAATTTTCTTCTCTGAAATGTTCCCCTTTCACCTCCTTTCCTACTCTCTAGCCATGTTCTGTCATCTGTTTCGTCGTCACTTTCTGCCCCCACCCCTTTCCTCCTTTGCCCCCTCCATTTATAAGCAGCCTTTCTACTGTTACAACTTGTCTCCTTATGTTGTCTTTCAGCCACACCCCTGATCTTGGGTAGGTTAGATTTAACACCTAGCCTCCTCGCATAAGGGCGAAAAATCTCGGAGGTCGCAGTTGCAAGTTGCACACGTTTAAGATCCCTCCATGGTTCAAATTTCAAAATTAATTCCTACCAAACAGAAAATGTTTAACGTGTCCCGCATGCTCATATGACCTTAAATGTAGTTGCGGGCGCCGTAAAATACTTACCAAAACAAATCTGTGTCTCCCCCCCCCCCCCCTTTTTATTCAACGCACTGTACGACTGATTCGTTTTCAAACAAAGGGAAAAGAGATATATCCATTATTCCTGTGAAGTTTGTGACATTCCCCTTTGCACTGAACCTCGCTTTTTAAAATAAATTAACTCTGAAATGAACAATGTTTCTGCCGTAGTGAACGTGAAGCTTTAAACTGTGCTATTTCTCGTGTTTCTACAGCGTAAATGAGGTGTACATGGTGTTAGTGCTTAAATCTAAGTCAATTTTCAATGAAAAACTCATAAAATGCCTAGACTCCAGCACATGCGTCTCTAAAAATACCCCACACTCATCTGAGTTAAGGAGAAGCAAAAGGCTCTCACAGGTCTAAAAACAAAACTTAAATCACACTTTCAAAAAGACATATTTAGCCTCTGCTATCAACGACAGAATTACACTAACCTGAGAGGCTTGGCGTGAATTTCTGTGAACATTTTTGCTCGTAATGAGTAGTCTTCATACTGTTCCAGCAGCAGTTTGCCAGCTTCAGCGTTAAGGGCAGACTCTGGATTAGGCACTATTAGTAAACACTTCACAGTCTGCAGAAGAGAAAAGAAAACAGAAACATTACCACAATTTCATTTATTTATTCCATAAAGTCATATTACACAGAGCTCCGTGAAAATTCGATTTGTAAAGTTTAGACCTGCATGTGAGCCTCAACCAGATTGTCTGAAAATTTTGTGCACCCCCCCCATAACTTATAAGAGCTTTTAAATTGTGGGTGTCATAAAAGGAAGGACTTCCGAGTAACGAGCGACAACCCGAACAAAGACAATAAAGAACAGACCTAACCCTAACCCAAAATAGAACCTGCAACAGCTCTCATGTAAAAAGTAAAAAGGACAGCACAAGTTAAAAAAAAAATTAAAAAACATAAAAAGCACACTCCAAAACAAACAAGCCTAGATCTACATTGCTAATCATTGCTATAAAAAGGAGTTTGATACAATAATACATAGAATAGGAATATGAATCCTCCATATAGATCTAGATCTAGATATATTATAGATCTAGTGATCTAAATAAATCTAGATCTAGATGTAGATCTTGTAGAACAAGTGAATAGGAATAGGCCTTGAACGAGAAATCCGCATCCGATTCCAAACAGATGGACTCAGCTGAGTCTAGATCTAGAATCTAGATCTAGAAAAAGATTAGATCTTTATTCTAAGTAACTAATTCACGCACCTGATGAAATGCGTTTTACCAACATTAATATTACAGCACAACCTATAATAAGGTTTGACACAATAGAATTGGAATATGAATCCTCCGTTGAGGTCTATAATGATCTATAAATCTAGATCTAGATCTAGATCAAGTAGAACAAGTGAGTCGGACTCGAAAGAATCCACATGATCTGAACTATCAGTAAACAAACGAAATTCAAAATGGCCGCTCGAGTACGAAACTGAAAGTAGATAATTTAGGTCGTCATACTTTTTCGTATTCGTATCTACTACTCAGGTTCCGACAATTATGTCGGAAACACCGACGTCGGCAAGAAAACGAAAGTGCCGACAAAGCCGACGGGAGGAAAAGGGGGCGCTGGCAGTCGGTGAGGCCCCGCGCTACGCACATTGACTGACACAGGTGGGCCTAGCGATAGCATCGGTCGGCTCGCGGGTCGGGTCGCGATTGTCGGCAAACATGCAGGTCTAAAAGTTGCAAGAAAAATGAGTAGCAATTTCTTTTATGGTGAGAATAAAAACAGATGGAAAATACTACTTTTCTTGAAACAGCCAGGAAATGAAAAACCAGGAGAATTACGTTCAATATGGTAAAAACACTTAAAATAATAAAAAGCTGCATTTCAGGAAGAGAATCTATTTCCTAATAAAACAGAAACAGTAGGAAATCATTTTAAAAAAACTTAAACCATTTCATATTATTAAGTTTTCCTACTGACAGTAACATATAAAGTCTGAGGTACTGTGTTGTACATTTATTACATTCATACAACAGGGCTAGAAAAACCACATGCCCTTTTGCTTTTGACAGCGATAGAATGACAGCTAGCAACTGTTACCTGTATACTTATAATAAAAAATATTAAAGAGGTAAATCTCAAAACATAAACGAGTGAGGCAGTATTCATATATTACAAACATATTCCTTAAAACAGAATAATGGCGCTTTACATCTACAAGCATTAACTTCAGAAGCAGAGGTTGAAACAAAACACTCAAAGAGAAGAAGTAGAACAAATCTGTCATCACCTGCAGGCATTTTATCATGTTTGTCTTTTGCATGAGCTAGACTTACCAATAAAATATGCTTGATTCCTAATTCGGGTTTCCAGTCTTTCTTCAGAGTGTTCACACATATCTCCCCGTTACTCGAAACATTTGGGTGAAATATTTTTGTGAGGAAGAAAGCCTTTGGTGGCTCTGATGGAAAGTTGTTTCCAAGTACCAACTTCATGCGGAAGGTGCCGCCAGCGTAAGGGGTGCCAGCTGAAGAAACAGAGGAACAAAAGAAAATTAAGCTAAATATAAGAATAAAATATATGAAAAGAAAAAGAAAAAACTAAAAAAAAAGAACAAAACTACTGAATAAAAGTGGTCTGCTTCTCAATTCCTTTAAACCCCATGCACTACAGAAATCCAATTCATAAGGAAAAAACGCAGTACTGTTGCTTTTAAAATCACAATAGCTTCTAACATTTTTCGAAAGCTGCTAACTCAAAAAGCAAACGCTAAAAAAAGCAGATTCCATCCACAAGATCACCAAAAGAGCTCTATTACAGGAATCTGTAATGTGGCGTTCCAATATAGTACACACACAGCCAGACTCATGTTGGTCATCAGAACAAAGATGAAAATTTTTTTAAAGAGAACATCCTCACATTTGTACACAAATAGCTTTTAAACAAAAGTGTGCATATATATCATTATATGTTTATAAGCTAGATCTTCTCACAATCACAAATTAGCATTTCGGTAATACAGCTTTTACTCACACTCTACACAATAGCAATTAGAATATAACAAACTGAAACCTTGGCGCTCATATGACCTTATGCAATTGCGAGCGCCTCAAAACCTCTACTAAAACTAAACTAAAAACGAGACTAAGAACCCCCCCCCCAGCAAGCACTCATTCAATTTGTACTGACCAGGTCCTTCTATCGTTGCTTGAATATCTGTGACGTCTTCATCGTTCATGAACAGTTTAATACCTTCCGGTGGATTTCGACAGAGAGTGCTGATCTCCTTCGTTACTTGACGAATAATTTGTGGAGACAAATTTTCTACATTTGACACCTTGAAGAAAAAGAAAAGAGACAAAATATATATTTCATTCTTAATATTTGAAAATGCCATAGCAGGCATTGCACTTTACATAATAAAATTGAAACTGTCAACAATAGCCACCCATTGTCGAGGGGAGAACTTGATGTCTTAGACAAAATGTCATAGACAGTGTCATTATCATGAAAAAAAAATCACAAGGGGAGGAAGTGGGAAGTGGCTATCTGTGCAGGACAGGCGATTGTTTTGGACAGGTGGCTGCTGTTAGAGCAGGTTCCACTGTGTACGCTTTAAAAAATGATACCAACTATTTACTTTAATGCAGGCTTCCCAATATTTTCAAAATCCAGCCAGGAATTGATTATAATAAATGCATTATAACACCCGATTATAATAATTAAGAATATTACATCCAGTGGGACTTGTTTTTGTGTAGTGGGCAAAAAATTGCCCCCTGAAATTCCCAACTGCTGAATCCGGGACAGTCCCAAGAAATTTGGGACAGTTGGAAAGCCTGATAACTAGAGTTGGGTCAGGCCCGCAAAATTAGCGTCCGCGAATAACAAACTACTCACTGGCACTACCCGCAAACGAACGAACCGCCCGCTTTTGAAGAGAAGTTCACTACTCGACTCGCTACACATCGGACAGAGACAACAGTTCGTTTAGTGAGTGAGCGGACGGAGAGACACCATGCATTCAAGTGGGCGGACGGACGGGGAGCGACTCCTTCCATTGCATACTATTTACAACCCCCCCCTCCCCAAATTAAATAAAAATCACCCTCGTAGACATTAAGGGACATAAAAAGCCCAGTCACAGTGTCACAAATCTTATTCATTGGTCCGAACTAGATACTTGACAAGAAGAGAACAAGAAGAGAAACGGAAAAATTGTTATCGTGTAGGCTACTGTACCACCGTAATTATTGTTGTAGGCCTTACACAGAGTGAGACTGAGGAGATGCAGAGAAGGAGATGAGAGAAGAGATTTTTTCACCAAGTTTTTGTCTTGTTTGGTTTCTCAACCTACAAATCTTTCCATTGCTAGCAATCTTGCAATGTTTAAAAGCAGGTTCCCCTTGCCATTGCTAAGTCACTATAATTTATAATTCAATTAATTTGTCATCGCACCACTGACTACTATCAAGGCAAACCTGGGAATAAGGAACAGAGATTAGGCTACCTTCATAACAGAGTAGAGTTACCCAGCGTACACTCAAATTTCCTCCATTTTCACATTTGAATGTCACAACCAAGGAACACCACATCGAACCATTCTTAATTTTATTAGCTTAAGCGTAATAGTACAGTAGTCTCTGCCTAAACGCACGCCATACAAAAGCACGCTCCGCTGTAACGCACGCTTTCATCATCTGACGAGTTTTTTACTATATAATTATGACGTACAAACGCACAGTCACTCCCTCTAAACGCACGCTCCGTTCTGCGAAACACGCCGACAGGTAAAGCTTGACAAAGGGATATTTTCACTACAACCTGCACAGCCTGCGTTGGTAAGACAAGACAAGCCTAGAAAATTGGTGAGCGTGCCCCTCTCGCCGAACAAAGAGAGTGCTGGACAGTGTTTTCATAATAGATGGAACTGCTCTAATTTGCCGATGTGCTTCCTGTAGAGTGTCCAGTTCTCCGAACCGTAGAGGAGGGAGGAGAGCACAACGGCTTTGTACACTTTTATTTTTGTTGACAGCCGGACATTGTGCTGTTTTAGTACCTTGTTTTTCAGTCTACCGAGAGCTTGGCTGGCTTTGCTGATTCTTGAATCAATTTCCTGCTCCTTCTTTCCTTTCAAACAATTTTCGTCCTGATCTCGTTACGGAACTCCTCCCTTATGTTCTACAGTCGAACCTGTGTAAAACGGCCACCCATTGTCCAAGAGAAAAGTGGCTGTATAACACAGGTGGCCGTCATTGGCAAGATTGATGAAAATGAAGAAAGCAGATCATTCTCTTCTGAGTAACCTGCATGTGAGCCTCAACCAGATTATCTGAAAATTTTGTAGGTGTCATAAAAGGAAGGACTTCCGAGTAACCAGCGACCACCCCAAAAAAAACACAATATAAAGAAGAGACCTAACCCTAACCCAAGCCCTACCCCAAAAATGAACCTGCAACGGCCCTCATGTAAAAAGGTCAGCACAAGTCCAAAATGAAAACAACCCCCCAAAAAAAAACCTCCAAAACAAAAAGGAGCATAATAATAATAATATGGCCAATACTACTTTGCTATTATAATATGGTTTGATACAATAACACAATAGAATTGCAATATGAATCCTCCATAGATCTAGTAATCTAAATATAGAATCTAGATCTAGAAGAACAAGTGAATAGGAGGCCTTGAACGAGAAATCTGCATCCGATTCCGAACACTCGAACAGAGAGAGGGACTCGGCTGAGTCTAAGATTCTAAATAAATAATTCACGCACCTGATGAAATGCTTTTTACCAGCATTAATATTACAGCACAACCTATAATAGGGTTTGACACAATAGAATTGTGAGGTCTCTATTCTGAGGTCAAAACCAGGGCTGATCTCAGGCTTTACACTGCTGTAAGGCTAATTCAAGAGGGTTTTAAAAGGGGGGTGGGGGGGGGTGTTTAAAGGGTTTGTTTGTCGTTTTATTGGTTGTATGGTTTATATTTTGATTAGCATTCTTTTTTTTATGCTGATTTTGTGTAAGGGTAAAATAAACGAAGTATTATAATGTAAGTTAGACAATGAAGACTGAGTGTCACGGTAAAACAAACACACGGGTCGCCACCACTCGGAGAACCAGCGACACTTCTGTCTCAAATTCACGTCAACGTCCATTGTTACTTTGTCACAGACTAGGTTTAGTAAACAAAACAGACCAGTCACCTCACATACGATTTGTGTGAGTATTATAAGTTGTGGTGGGGCTTATATATAGGACTGGTTACTATGATGGATCAAGCTTCCCTCACAAGCAGTTGAAATTTATTGTTAGGTTTACCCAATGGTCAACTTGGGTAAACATTCATTGGAGGGAATAGCAAATGACAGGTGAATGGATTATGATGCTTGTCCTCAGCATGAGGGGCAGATTCAAAATTTATGACAAAGCGTCGGGCAATGAGTGACCATGCCTGGCCGCCTTAGGTAAAATTTGACCCTGGGTCGATAAAATAAGTTGGTCGCGACCGCATTGGATACATTCTCGCGCAATAATACAAGTGGTCCTGTATTCTTCAATCTTACCCGGGTGACCGTTTTACACAGTTAAATTATATAGTCATAGAGAAAAAAAAGCAAGGGAGGAAATGGAAAGTGCTGCCATTTGTACAAGTGGCCGTCATGGCAGGTTCGACTGTGTATCTTAAAAAAATCCCAGGAAATGGAAAGTGGCCATTTGTAGGATTGTAGGCCTACAGGTGATTAAGTAGCCTATACACAGATTTGCCGTTAGTAGAGTGAGTTCGACTGAACTGCTCCCAGTTTTTTATCTTACTTGAATACTTGAACTTCAAGTGAGACAGACTGGGTTAGCCGGGAGTTCGGGAGTTTCTGGGCGCTTTTTCGGTAGTTCCCACCCCAAAATTGATATTCACGGGTTTTGGCCCCAAGAGTAGGGGGGTTTCAGGGGGGGGGGCTTGCCCCCCTGACCTAATAGAAATAAGGCGGGGGGTTTCAGGGGGCACGCACCCCTGAATTTTATCACAATTTAATGTTCAAAGTGTATTAAAAACCCGGTAACCGGGAACAAAGTTACGAAGTATACAGACCCGATAGGGGAACTCTTTTGTGATTTCGGAAAGTTTCAGCGCTCAGACCCGGTAGTGTGTGTGTGAGTTAGAGAGAGAGAGAGAGAGAGAGAGAGAGAGAGAGAGAGAGAGAGAGAGAGAAAGAGAGAGAGAGCTGGGGGAAGTGCTAGCAAAATTTCAGTTGGCAGGAGGGAACGAGAGGAAGATAGAGTGAGAAATAGAGGGAGAAAGAAAGAGAGAGACAAACACAGAGACAGAGAATGCGAGCGGTACACAGAGACAGAGGGGAGAGAGAGAGAGAGAGAGAGAGAGAGAGAGAGAGAGAGAGAGAGAGAGAGAGAGAGAGAGAGAGAGAGAGAGAGAGAGAGAGAGAGAGAGAGAGAGCTGGGGGAAGTGCTAGCAAAATGTATGACATGCCCCAGTTGGCAGGAGGAACGAGAGAAAGATAGAGTGAGAATTATAGGTGGGGAGAAAGAAAGAGAGACAAACAAAGAAAAGAGAATGCGAGCGGTACACATAGACAGAGGAGAGAGAGAGAGAGAGAGAGAGAGGGAGAGAGAGAGAGAGAAAGAGAGAGAGAGAGACTGCTCGATTGAAATTATGACATTGTTCTTTTCTTCAAATTGTGATTCCTCCAACTCCAAAACAGAGGAAAAACGACCGTTCATCAAAAAGACATCCACAATCTTCATTTAGATTTAGATCTAGATCTAGGCTAGCCTCGAAACTAGATCAATGATTTATGCCTCTGTCCCGATCTAGAAGAACCTAGATCTAGTTCTACCCTGAGCCAAGAGGGCGCTGAAACTTTCCGAAATCACAAAAGAGTTCCCTACCGGGTCTGTATATATTTTGTGACTTTGTTCCCGGTTACCGGGGTCTGTATACACTCCCTTTAATGTTTTGCAGTTGTTAGGTTTGATATCTTAGCTCGCCGCGAATCAAACATAGATCTAGATGTAGGTCAGGCTCAACTAAGGAGGGTGGGAACTACCGAAAAACCACCAGTTTCTGAATAGCCTGAATTGGTACACACTGTGTAAAATTGGTACTGTACGTAGACCTGCCTTAAGCCTGAGGAATTGAAAATGTGTGGGTTCAGTCAGTGTAAGGTTAGGAAGTTGGGGGGAGTAGCATGGGGAAGGACTAGGCTTGAGGCTAGGGTCCAGACCCAGACAGCAAAATCAAAAGAGTGGACTGTGGACGGATGGCTATCAACATCCATTTTCAATGCAATTCATGGAAGGTAGTGTCAATTGCCACCAAGTGACGCGGTGGCAATTGACAAAAATTGACTTTTTGTCAATTGCCATCAAGTAAATTGGAGCTCTTTTGCGTTGGTGGGTAGATCTTGCTTATTGTGCACGAGTGCCCGGTACAAGTAGTGCGTTCGCCTCTCTGTCCCTCTGTGTGTGTGAGTGTCTTTTCCTTACCCCCGTCCCCCGATATAACGTGAATTTCTGCTTGAGTTTGTGACCTGTGTTGGTTCTACACCAAAGTGTGCCTGTGTTGGTTCTACACCAAAGTGTAGGTTAAGGCTTGCCTAGATCTAGGCCTACGTCTCATTGAAAACACGCCAAGTTGGTACCATAGCTCTACTCTAGACTAGATGCTCGTCCAATCACATTATGTATATTGCTAAAGATAGCGTTGTTTTCAGACTTGACACCACTTCACCCGGTGGCAGTTGACAAAAGGTCAATTTTTGTCAATTGCCACTGCGTCACTCGGTGTCGGTGGCAATTGACGCTACCTTCATGGAATCACGAACGCACACTTGTTCTCGACTTGTTTCGAATCTACTGCGTTGGCATAGACACATAAAAAGCCCAGTCACCGTGTCGCAAATCTTATTCATTGGTCTGAACTAGATATTTGACAAGAGGAGAAGAAGAAGAGAAACGGGAAAACTGTTATCGTGTGTATGCTACTGTACCACCGTAATTATTGTTGTAAGCCTTACACAGAGTGAGACTGGGAGAGGCAGAGAAGGAGATGAGAGAAGAGATAGAGTAAAAAGTTAAATAAAAACTATTTCCATCATCTTCAAGGGTGAAAAAATACTATGTAAAGACTCGAACATACATTTGACATTTTCTTCTGTGGGACTGGAAACAGACGGCGACAAACAGGAAGAAATTCAAGTTTCCTATCCCAAACAACAAAGTGTCAGCTGTGCTTGGATTCAAGCTTGGCCTAGGCATCGACATGACACGGAAACTTCTAAATCGATGAATATCATCCAATGAAAATTGAGTTTTTGGTCCATACGGAGCAAATGGTATTTTGAAAATAAAGGTTTTTTTCACAAAATTGTTAAAGATGGAATCAAATATGGGTGAATATAATATAATCAAGTTCATGGTATTCTTATTTGATGTAAATAAAATAGATTTTTATTTTTTTTTAAAGAAAAAAATTTGTAAACAAAATACTGAATAAGCCAATGAGGCCTCTTAAAAAAAAATAATCAGAAGACTATTCACACGCATAAATGTTCACTCTAACCGGTGAAAGGCTACCAAACTTTAGGCCTAGATCTAGTATTCGTTTTTCATCAACTCACGTAATCTAAAAAGTTATTACTGTTTAAAACCCTATCCAGACCGTTAAAGCTGTTCAATTTATGTACTATTATTTATGCTTCAGGGTTACTTTAACATAAATTAACAAAAATTCTCAGTTTACACTGCTCTGTTTCTAAGAGATGCTAGATCTATACAAATTATCATAGTGTGAATAACAAGCCCCGTTTTTTTTGTTTGTGGTGAAGTTTGTGAGGAAGGAAGCACCCACAGTCAGGACATGATCAAGAGACAAGTCTATCACTGAGAAGAGGAGAGCAAGAGAAAGCTAAGACTTCAATAAAGTCTTTTATTAAAAAATTATTCGCCCTATCTTCAATCGGTTGTTTCTGCCCACACGTACTTTTATTTTTCAAGTCAACATCTACTATGAAGAAAAGCACTGCAAAATATCCAGGAATGCAGGATTTGTCAGTAAGTTACTTGAGCCCGAGTGCCCTGACCGGAGTCCTGAGCCTGAATAGATATATATCTAGAATCGGTGATTGTCAAGATTTCCGCGGTTAATTCCGATGTGCGTCTTTCATAGCCTCAGGTATGTTTCACTTTGGTCCCTAACCCTAACCCTAACCCTGGTTAGGGTTAGTGTTAGGGTCAGGGTTAGGGTTAGAGGGACCAAAAAAAGCGAAACATACCTGAGGCTATGAAAGACGCACATCGGAATTATATAACCAGGGTTAGGGTTAGGGACCAAAGCGAAACATACCTGAGGCTATGAAAGACGCACATCGGAATTAAACGCGGAAATCTTGACAATCGCCCTAGAATCTAGACAGTTGATCTACACTGGTCTTCACAACAGAACAGTGAGTGGCTGTCCATTCCGCTCTCGTCTCAGCACACCCACAATACCACTGCATTAGTATTGTTGTATTTGTTGAGTTATGTTGTTCATTCATCATTGTGATAGATCTAGATCTAGATCTAGATCTAGTAGTGAAATAGTAGGCCTAATGATGGGAGGACTTCCATAACGAGCGACCACTATGAGAGAGCGGAATTGAGGGCTCTGGGTAGGGGTAAGAGAGGGTTAGGTCTAGGCCTCTTCTTTATTGTGTTTGATGGGGTGGTCGCTCGTTACGGAAGTCCTTCCGGCCTAATAATCCTAATGATGCTAGAGACTAGAGATGTGTGTTCTGTTGTTTGGGTTCACCCCCACTTTTATCATTGATCTCAGTGACTCACAGTTACCCATTATTGCCATCGAAGTGTATACAGACCCGGTAATCGGGAACAAAGTCACGAAGTATACAGACCCGGTAGGGGAACTCTTTTGTGATTTCGGGAAGTTTCAGCCCCCAGACCCGATAGAAATGTAGTGTGTGTGTGTGTGTGAGAAAGAGAGAGAGAAAGAGGAGGGGGGGGGGGTGCTAGCAAAATGTATATGACATGCCCCAGTTGGCAGGAGGGAACGAGAGAAAGATAGAGTGGGAAATAGGTGGGGACAAAGAAAGACAGAGACAAACAAAAAAAGAGAAGGTGAGCGATACACAGAGGAGAAAGAGAGAGAGAGGGGGGGCTGCTCGATTGAAATTATGACATTGTAACTTGTTCTTTTCTTCAAATTGTGATTCCCCCAACTCCAAAACGGAGGAAAAACGATCGTTCATCAAAAAGACATCCGCAATCTTCATTTAGATCTAGGCTAGCCGCGAAACTAGATCAAAGATTTAAGTTTGTCTGCCTAGATCTAGATCTAGACCATAGATCTAGAAGAACCTAGGTCTACCCTGAGCAAAGAGGGCGCTGGAAACTCTCTGAAATCACAAAAGAGTTCCCTTACCGGGTCTGTATACTTTGTGACTTTGTTCCCGGTTACCGGGTCTGTATACACTCCCTATTGCCATTCATTAGGCCTATATAGATCTAGCTGTCATTTCGTCACTCCGGTGCAGTCAAGACTTCACAGTCATCTCGTCACATGGTCTTTTTGTCACATCCCAAATCCACAAAAATTTAGAATCTAGTCACACACTTGCAAACATCAAACGCACTTTGTCATTGCCCCCCCCGGCGGGGGGATGCGAGTCGTTGTGTCTACTTGGTCAACAACACCGTTCATAACTGGGTGAGTTTTGTTGAGTTGTTTGTTCTGCCTTTGTTTCAAACTTGGTGAGTTATTTTTTTTAAATGAAGTGTCTACGTACATGGTAACTGGGCACCTAGTCTCAGTGTCTACGTACAAGGTAACCGTCGACCGGGCACGTTGTCTCAGTGTCTACGTACAAGGTAACCGCCGACCGGGCACGTTGCCTCAGTGTCTCGTACACGGTAACCGAGCATGCAGCCTCAATATCTACGTACTCGGTAACCAGCAACTGGGCACGTAGTCTCAAATTAATGATCCCCCCATTCCCGAGCCCTATACTTCGCAGCGCACAGACTTTGAATGAACTTTGGTGACCCCAACCGGTACTCACAATGTGCGTGATGCACACGCACAGGTTCACTGAGCCTGACAAGACGCTTGTATGACTTTCTTTTTTGTTTTCAGCAAGTGACAGCACAGGACACATATTGATTTATTTTCATTCCGGTTACTGTGTATGTAAATACTGAGACTAGGTGAGACTAGGTGCCCGGTTACGGTATGTAGGTACTGAGACTAGGTGACCATGAATGTAGACACTCCGTTTTTTAAAAGTTTTTTATTGGTTGGAGAGGTGGGGTGGGCGTGAGCCAGGCTACCCGGAAAGCACGCTGGCCCAGTATATAGGGCCGATCTACTTCGACCAGGAAGCGCGCAGGCCGTATATAGGACATAGAGAGACCCTAACCCTTTTCAATGGAAAATTTCAGTTTGTTTTCCCAAATGTTCAAAGAAATAGGCACTTCGTTCCTTTTATTTATGAAAAATGGGAATTGCTGCTTTTTCTTTCCTCATCCTTACTTACTTTCATCATTTATCCTCTACTTCTTTTAATGTTTGTCACTTTCTTGTGAACTGCTATTTGCGGGGAGCCTTGATAGTCGAGGCAGACTACATCAACTAGTGCCCTCCAAACAACCACATTCCTCCAGTAACAATCTCGAGAGATTATTATTTTTTGTGAATAGCAGTGTACAAAAGGCATAGCATAACTTGGGCGTCTTGGGCTTGGCAAATATCAAAATCATCAAATGGTGAAAATCGTTGAAAATATGAAAATGCCCACATCTTTTTTAAAAAACTTTTGATGTAGGCCTCTTATCATGTAAGGGCCTATAGTGTAATTTTCAGGTTTTCAGTTTTTTTGGTTGAGCTAGGTTAGGCCTAATGAAGGCTATTGTTGTTTCACTCAATAATTTTTTTTGTCAGTGATTCAGATTGAAAAAAAAAGATATTAAAAAAATCCCCACCACTAGATCTACTTAAACTGTTACTTGGTAGTCTAGAAGAATTGAAGGTATAGCAATATCGCACGTCTCACGCTGGCAGTACGAAAACGTGGTGGACTCTTCTGAGCTAGGGGTAACCCTGGGAACATTTAAAGTTATAGATAGCACTTTTTATTACGTCAGCCCCATGTATCATACATAGCTGCATATATGCAGAAGAAGAAATTTTGGCGTTCACATTGTTTTCTGATGCTTTTTCTTAATTTAAGTTTGCTGCTGATTAGGGTCTTTGTTCTTTATGGAGTTCCTCTGTACTCTTTACAGTCAAAAATGAATTATCTGTCAATCTTCAATGAAATGCAGATAATGTGGGTTCTCATGCTATTCTTTTTTTCTGGTTTCAGCATCTTGGTGGTGGAGAGATGGCCTGTGATGAAGGCGAAGGTCATGATCTGAAAAGAGATTTTGAAGGGTGGCGTGAAGTCTTGATCCCATTGGCCAGTGTTTTAAAGTGGGATCAGCCATACTACCCTGCTATTTTAGTTGGCGTGTCTACTTTTTTATTTTCGTAAGTTCCATTTGTTATTTTACACTCATTGAGACCAGGCCAGTAGCGCGATTGTGGTTGTCACTCCATACGGACCATTGAACACTTTGTCGAAAACTTCACTGGAATGTAAATTTTTTAGCACAATTTTGGGCTCGGATGATGATACATTTCTCCCCCCTTTGTTAAACTCTTGTTTATATCAATAAAACTTTTTTTTTCCTGCAAACTTTTTTAAAACCTCACAATTATCAATTTTCAGTAAACCTTTCTGTACGCAGAATGTGACAGAAAATAAAATTTAAAATTTTTGAAATCTTGACACCAAAAAATATGAGGACTAGATCTAGTAAAGCTGGGGCTTCTTCAAATTCTAGGTAAATTGTGAGCACGAACTGCTCGCTCCAAGTGAGTTGCTGACTGGCTTGCGGTTTGCACTCTGTGATGTCGTCACATACTGTTTTCCTGCTGCTGGCACGGAGGTGCCAAAGGCCAACAGTGTTACTGTTCTTTCATTTTTTTCATCCACCCCCTTTTAAAAGAAGTCTCTCTCTCTCTCTCTCTCTCTCTCTCTCTCTCTCTCTCTCTCTCTCTCT
>NW_004797452.1:572961-581275 GCF_000002075.1 Aplysia californica
CAAAGAAGAAGGGGAGATAAGGACGATAGATGTTTGATAGGAAAAAAGAAGCAAACCACACCAGAGCACCCACCAACCACCCACAATTATTTGTGTTGGATTGTTGACAAGTAAGTGTTTCTCAAAGCCAAGTGTGTGTGTGTGTGGCAGGTGCCGGCAGGTGCCACACATTGGGACAATGGAGAAGAAGTAGAAGGGGCAGACCAAACCAAAGCAAGCGCTGACCAAGCGCTTTCTGACCGGTATTCAACTCCTGCATGGAAAGAATTTTTATCGAGTCTCTTGACTTGGTCTTTCTGCAGAAACGTTTATTCCTCTCAGCCCAGGTTGGCCTTGACAGTAGGTTCACAGCCAGCCTCCTAAGTTTCAGTAAGTGTTTTACGGCACTTGCAACACAATAAGCACAATAAGGTAATATCAGTGCCGAAGATTAGAGGTGTTACAAGAGAGTAGCAAACATAAAAAGGAAGGAAGGGAAATAAAGAGGATAGACGTTTGGTAGGAAAGAAGAAGCAAACCACACCAGACAGAGCACCCACCAACCACCCACCAGCCTCCTAAATGATCTAAACTGTGTTGATGGTGGCGACAAAAACACCTTCATAAAACAGGTACCGTATTATGTCCAACTAGAAACCATAAATGTGGAGTTTGTCATTCCGTGATCGGCAAAAACAAGTCAGAAGGTCGGAAACAAGAGAGACAGCCAAGAAAACAAGTCCTGCTACAGAATCCCTCCAACAAACCTCTCCCCTTCCTTTAAACACACCTCCCCCCCCTCCCCTCTTTATACACACACATCATCCACACTTCCCCCTCAGCCCAGACACACCCACACACTCACACACACACACACACACACACACACACACACACACACACACACACACACACACACACACACACACAAAAGTACCGGTAAGTCAAGAAATTAGGAAAGTCGAGCGTACATTAAACGCATTGGCAGGTGCAGAGCAGACGAGAAAAAGTTAGAAGGGGTGGGTTTCTGTGACAACAATCGTTGTTGATGATAATGATTGTGATGACGAAGCTTTTAGTTCGTTATCAAAGAGATTACTGATCTGATTTTTAATAAAGCCTCTGTAGATGTAGGCCTAATAATTTAACAAATGCATCTATTATTTTCAATGTTGACGGTGATGTGTCCGAGTTTATTGTATCACAGTAATTATTTATTTTATTCGTCACTTTATTATGCATCATGTTTTATTTACTTTGCAGCTTATTTCAAAGTCAATTACGACTGCACTTCATCATCTTATCTCCCCCCCCCCCCCCCCCCCCCCCCCCCCCCGCCCCCAGACTATGTAGGTCTAAACAATAGACTGATCATGCGTCAACACACTCTGAAGTCAAAAACCAATCATAGCTCCGCTATGAGCAGCCCTGATCACATGTATGCCACTACAGCACTTTCACCCCAGAGGCTTCTAAAGAGACTCCCATCTATTCAAAGCACCAAAGCATCAATGAACGCTAATTCAGAAGGCCTAATTCACTAACACTGAGTTGAAGCCATAGGCCTAAAGGAACAACTCTGAATCGATTCTCAGTCCCTCAGTTGCAAGCAAGCTTGTTATACCTATATGTTTAGTAACAACTCTGAATCACACTTAATATACAGTGGAAACCATATATAACAGTTTTAGCTGAAGGTCTACCGTGCTACGGCAGTCTACCATTAGTCCCTCCCAGTACAACATGGCCTTCGTAATGACAGGGCGGGGGGCATTTTGACCAAAGGCTGTGGCGTTGCAATGTGAGAATGGGTGAATTGCTTCATTTTGTGATGTCATTTAGTTCATAGAATTATGCAGTGGTAAAGTTATGATCAACAAGTAAATCACAACAGCAAGGGGCCAGAAATCAGGGGGGGACCAGCCCTCCTCCGTAGCAAACTGCAACCACCAAAACATTTTTATTTGGAAAATAACAGTCCCAAACATGTATAAATCATAGCTGCCACTTTTCCGCTAGATAACGGAAACTCCGCTTCATCTAGCTTTTCCCGCTACTTTCCTCCTTACTCCGCTGGACCGCTCTCGGCCGAAAATTGCGATAATTTTTTAATGTGCGAAAACACTGAACCGGGAGTTAGACACCTTGCGTATGTTCGACCGTATCTTCTTACTTCCGTTCTGTCCCTGCCTAGCGTTAGTTTCACATTGTTTATTGTGAAGCAACAGTGTCGGTCGAGCATCGGGACAATGGCGCTCCGAGTTGTCATTGAAACCGGTGGAAATTCGAGAGAAATTGATGCAGAATACACAAATAAATGGAGCTGTGTTGACTAAGGAGCAGACGGTGTGCGACTTCAAAAGTTCATAAGAAGATTGAACAAATCGGGTGCTGCACTTTGCGTTTGGTGCGATAAAGAAATCTCGTAAATCTAGATCCAGGCAAAGGTTTCTCCTAAGACTAATCCAATACATGTAGACCTACTACTCTACATCGTTGCACAAGTCTAAAGTGAAAGAAATATTTGTATGAGACACTAGCTGGCAACATACACTGGATTTTTAGTCTCCAAACCTAGTCAAATTCTTGTTAGTCAACTTAGATCTAGGTCTAGTGTCTTGGGGGATGGGGGATTAAATTTCAAATACATTTTAATTCAGTAGCCTATGGTTAACAAATATGACAGCTTTCCCTTCCAAAAACATAGATGTTCCAATAGATTCTATATTGCCATTGAATCTCACTTGCACTGGTTTTACTCCGGCCTTTGGAGAGTGCGCGTCCGCCTTTGCGTGATTTTCCTCCTTTTTTAAAATTCTTGAGTGGCAGCTATGATAAATGCAAAGGGAAAATGTAGTCCCATACTGATCCATGTCACAAGTTCCCAAGGATATATTGACTGGTAGGCTTTCATCAACTAAACTAGCCTATAGTTGTCAGACTGGTCTAGTGATAGACCGCCAACTAAACCAGAAACATTGCTGTAGACCAACTCTTAACCGGCACCTTTTTATATATATATATATTTATTTGGTTTTGTTTTTTGTTGTTTGTGGGGGGGGGGGGGGGGGGGAGGTGCTCCCTTATAATTTATTTATTTTTAATAAATCTGCTCTTGTATCTTTAAGTTGAAATTGTGTTGCAGGAGTACTTTTGAGTTGTCATAATCCTTTGGTATTTTCATGGTCTTTCATTCTTTCATGACAGTTGCATCACTGCTAGAAAAAAGTTTAGGTTTTTTAAATCACATTTTTGCCAGTTGTTTTCCTTTTTATGAATAAATTACTATTTTTTAAAATGCGTGTAGGTCTCACTGTATTTTGCTTTTTTTTTCCTGGTCATATTTGATGACATAAGCAATGTCCACAGCAAGGGCTTTTAAAAGATTATTGTATAAGAATTGATAAGATACTCAATTGTAGACTGTTGTAGGTTCAGAGTTTTTGTGTGGTTTTTTTAACCTCTTGGCTGCTGCGCCCGTAGAATTTACGAGCCTGAACCCTGTAACGCTGTGCCTATGACCCGTAGAATTTACGGGACTGTGACAGAGGTTGTTTTGATACCAATTATAAGGGAAGTTACAGCTAAAATCCTGTACCAGTAATTATTATTGAGGTATCTTCCCTTTATGTTTATCGCCGTTCTCCTCCCCCAACCCCCACCCCATTTGAAAGCGTCAGATTCAGATTTTAGCTCAAAGAGAAGATTAGATCGAGATCTAACACATCCACCGCATAAAAATGATTTACTGGCAGTAAACACAGTTGGGCTTACATATATATGTATGGATTGTACGCACTTTGTATAAGGTAGGAAAAGCCTCTTGTCACTTCCTGTTTACCAGCAGACACTCAAACATGTATTCCCCTTTTTTTTTGTCTCAGTTTATTATTACTCGAATGTGTGTTGTTTGGTGTTGTTTTTGACATCATGTTACTAACTCTACCTTTTCTCCATCTATCTCTCAATGAACCCCACCCCCCTCCCTAATTATATCAATAGAAGTGTGGTTCAATCTTGAATGTACATGCAGAAATTCACGAGAAAATATTCATGAATTAAAAAGTTATGGGAGGAAGAGTGGGGTCACCCCTGAACAGCCTTGGCTCATGGGATTTCCCCCGGCACAGGCGTTAAAGGGGGTTCAAATGAATTTCTGTAATTTTAAACATAAGTGCATCAGATTTTTAAAAGCTGTCTGTTATTTATATCATAAAAGTGATTTGTTGGCTCTATGCATTTCATCAGCTTTTTAAATTCATAAATTGAAAACAAACGAGGCAAGGGGTAGACTCACAGCAGCCTACCTGGAGAGCCTTAACAAATTGATAGGTGACTGGGAAAATTCAAGATAATGTAGTTTTTTTTTAGAGCATCCAAGCAAAGGACTGATTTAAGAACCATGGTTGCGGATGTCTATTGTAGATGTGACATTTGATGATTATGATAATTCATAGTATTGAATTTTATCCTCAGAATTGTGTGGTACACAGAGATGTCTGCTCTCACGACAATTTCCTTGACGTGCATGCTGGTTGGAATTGTGGACTTCATTGTTCCTTTCTTTGGGAAGAGTATCACGGGGTACCATACATGGTATGTCTTTACAGTGTAGTGACTTTATTTTCCTACTTCTAGTGATTTTTTAAAAAATGGCTTCCCTCTTTTTTTTTTCTTCGGCTTCACTGATTGTTATAGTTATAGGAAAAAATATGGCACACTTTGTGGAGCAGTCATAGCTTACATACCAAAATTATGCAAGTAAAATTCATGTTTGATTCATTTTCTCATGTTCAAGGATACGCTGAAGCTCATTGGGTGGCATAACCATGAAGATTCATTTAGTAGTGGGCAATCGAAAGAAATAAAATGCATAGGTGCTTAGAAATTGTGTTGTGATGTGATGATCTGGTACAGAAAGGCTTTGTCTCATTTCCCCTGGAGCTTATTAGTGTCCCTTCACTGTCTATACAAGAAGTATGCTGCACTTAATTATTTTGTCTCTTTACATCTGTGACAACATCTTTTTTCTTTACAAATGAGTATAAGTTTTAAAAAAATGATAACCATCTGATCTTTTGAAAAGATCTTGATCTTTACTCTGTTTTTGTTCCTTAAAAAAGCAGGTTGCTGGTATCTTAATTTGCTCTTGAGACCAAGTATCAAGAAAAAAAGTGAAGAGTTTGAGTCCAAAATGGAGATAAGAAAGCTGCTGTTTGGGGGGGCGTTCATTATTTTAACTAAAGTTTCATGCTGCCTCATAACTATAAATCTTCAGTAAAATCTCATTTTCTCTATTGATTTGCTTTGTCAGTCTTTTTGCCTTTGACTGATGCTAGAACAGTCGTTTTATGTGAAATGCATTAGTATATGAAAAGGGTTTCCCATTTTATTGTTTTGTTTGTTCTTATTTAGGACTGCAAATGAAGAAATGCAGTTCACAGAAATCTGCGACAAGATTTCAGCGGTGCGCCAGGATGTTGTGGACATGTTCCAAGGTCTCTCAGAGATGAGACAACAGAATGCGAAACTCGTAAGTATACAATTCTTGAAGCTCTAAGCTCCACTGACTGGTTACCAGACTGGATCGGTTTTTAAAAAAAGTGCTGATTTGCACCTCTTTAAATTTGCATAAAACCTGGTCTGCATAAACACCCATCTGTTTTTCTTCCCGGTTGATGGGTTTTCTGACCAGGACCACTGTAACCTTTTCCAGTGCTGTTAATGGCCAGGGTATGAATTTAGACGCTCCTCATTGAAGTACATTTAGTCTTTGTTAGTGCTTTCTGTCATTGTCTTTCCCTTTTTCATGAACATGTGGAGGGTTCTGTTGCCACTTATCTGAACTCTTTCTTCATCTACTTGGTCTAGATACTTTCAGTGTGGTCAGGAGTAAATACGCAGACAAATTCGGTATTATTTTACTTTTGCTACTGTCTCGTGCCCAGTCATTATACTGCAGTTTTCTGGTTCACTCTTATCCGTTTTACGCGAATGTCAACTTTATATCCATCCGTAGCAAATTGTTAGTTTTTAAAAACTTTTGTTGGTTTCTATCAGAACTATATTAAGCTAAGCATGATTGCACAGTAATATTTTGTTCTTTTAAAAATCTTGTGGGTTTCACGGACACCTGGAAGTTAACAAAAAAATTCTGTTTTGCAATTAGATTTGAAATTTTCTTGAAAATAATTTATTTGCGACAATTTTAGTGGCCACATGTGTGTTCTGCAGCCAAAAATACTGCAGTTTGACCCTCAAAAGCAGTGCATTTGCATGAGGGAGTAAGTGTAAAAATTTACCACAAATTCTTTCTCACTGCTGAGTTTATGTTTCAATGTTTTACTTTGATATTACTTTAGATTACGCTGAAGCGGCTGATAAATGCTGCTGGTCCATTCTCTTTTCAGCATGTCTTATTGTATGCCTGTATGTTAATATATTGTATATTTGGTGGTTGGGTTGCTGAGAAAGTAGAATTTTGCACACATGGACTACGATGGACAATAAGAGGGCTTGCATTTGATCGGAGATCAAGATGCTGATGGGGAGAAAAATTCTTTAAAGTTTTCGGTTGTTTGAGTCCATAGTTGACGTCAGTATTTGAGTAGTATAACATGTGAACAAGCTCTAGATCATAGTTTTTACATGATGGTCTGTGAGTTTCGACTTTGAGCTGATAGAAAACTGTGAAATTGAGTTTTCACTCAAATATCAGTTGGCTCTTTCCGGTTCCAGTCTCATGCGTGATGTGAGTGAACTGTAAGTGAACTGCAGAGGACTGGTGTTTGTGTAGTGTAATGGTTGGGCTCTTCACAGATGTACACAGGAGACCTGAGTTTGTTTATTTTTAAGTCTAGTACCACCGGTTGTCTGCTGGGATGTTTTATTCTACTTTTCTAAGTTGGCCCTGACAAGCAGCATGTCTCCTGAATTATCTAAATTGCATCAATCAAGGACCTTAAAGTTGTGCAATATAAAAATACAAAAAGAATGAATATGAAGACATCTTGAGAAGATGAAAGCATCATGTCATATGGTCTTTTTGTGTGTTGGTTGTGGGAAGCAACTAATACAGTAGTCTCCGCCTAAACGCACGCCATACAAAAGCACGCTCCGCTCAAACGCACGCTTTCGTCATGTGACGGGTTTTTTACTATATAATTTAGACGTACAAACACACGGTCACTCCTTCTAAACGCACGCTCCGATCTGCGAAACACGCCGACAAGTTAAGCTTAGCAAGGGGAAATTTTCACTACAGCCTGCACAGCCTGCATAAGACAAGCCTAGAATTTACGAGAAAACCCGATATTTGGTGAGAGTGCCCCTCACGCTGTACAAAGAGAGTGATGGACTGCGTTTACACACCCTACTTTCCACCTACGCATAGGTCTCGATCTAGGGCTGGTCGGTTAAATGTTGGGGGGGATTGGGGGGACTGAAATGTTTTTTGATTGGTCATTGGAAATGTATCTTTGAGAGAAGGTTTCTGACTGGTGTTTGAGTGACTGCGTGTAATGTTTAGTTAAATCTAGGCCTGATGCGCGAAACGCGCGAATGCCGTAAAACACTTGACAGGCCTCTATAGGATTAAAAATTAGCCAAGTAAGCCTAATCAGCTGCACTCAAAGAACTAATAACGTACTTGTTCAACGAATCACAAGAGAAAATGTTTTTCGGGGATGATTCTGCATGAATTTACGGTCGGGGGCGGTCGCTTGGAATGCCACGTGGCTGGTCCGTCGTCTCTAACCAACAGTTTCCTCTTAGGCTATCTGTTCCCGACGTATACAGTGCATATTCATTACATTGAGTTTGTCTTTCTCCCCCCCCCCCTTCAACGCCTTTGCATTCTTAACCCCTGTCGGAGAATCTTTCACAAAACAGTCACGTGTCGTCACATTATCTGCCAAAATGACCCCCTCCCTCTAAGGGAGGTCACAAGAGTAATAAGGAATTGAGATGACTGCGTCCCTTCCTCCCCTTGCAAAGGTTCATGTAAATGCACGCTCCGTATAAACACACGCTAAGGAGCCCTCCCGAGCACCGTGCGTTTAGGCGGAGACTACTGTACCAACTTATTATTCTACTGCTTCAAAGCATCCAATATTTTTCAATTGTCGAATCTATCCCCGATGAAATCTGATCACCATTGTTTACTGTCTCACTGTACCGTTAAGTATTTAACAGTTGCACTGTGTGGATGTTTGGCAAGTGCTCTGGTCTGGTTTGCTCCTTCTTTCCTATCAAACATCTATCGTCCTTATCTCTCCCCCTGTTTGTGTGTGTTTGTTACTCTCTTGTGTAATCTTTGCCACTTATATATATATAT
>NW_004797452.1:581839-624050 GCF_000002075.1 Aplysia californica
GCTCATAACTGTGCCTGATCTGCAACAGGGAACTGCTGCTTTTTCTTTCCTTATCCTTACTTTTGTCATTTTTCTTCTACTTCTTTTGTATGTTTGTCACACTCTTGTGACCCACTATTTCCGGGGTGCCTTGATAGTCGAAGCGGACTTTGTGCTGTTGAAGCTAGAGAGGTGAGCAGAGTAAGTCTGATTCCCTGTATGGACTTCTTTGTTGACATCCACCCCTTGGCACTCATATGACCTTATGCAGTTGCGAGCGCCGTAAAACCTCTACTAAAACTAAAATTGACCATTATTATATGGATGTGCATCTCCTTAAACTGAGGATTTTTTTTCCAATCTTTATCCTTTACATTTGTTTGCAGTTTTGTTCAGATTATGGTGCATAAGAGAGTTCCTGTGAACAAAAAAAATGGCTCAATTTTGGAAAAAATTTCGAAGCCGTACTTTAGTTTTCATGTTAAGAACATGCGCCAACAAGCATTATGGGTTGTTTAGGAAGTTATAATTGTGCTGCACAGCCATTGTTGGGATAGATGTCCCTCTTTATTGCTGAAAATCCACATGAATGCTCTTTATATTCTGTTTATGCATCAGAGCAAAGGAATGAATGTAGAAGCCTGATGGCTGATGTCTGTTGCAGATCTGGCACTTGATTGTGATTATCATGCATGGGGGCGTAAAACATTAGCAGTAAATGAATAAAATAATCTACTAATGTACGCACGGCATTGATTGTCTCACAATAAATGTTGTCAAAGATGTTTGTAGCACATGAGCAAGTACTGTACTTGGGAAACTTTGGGTTCTGTTGCGCTCGTTTATTAGCTAGGACACGACAAAATGAAAGAAGAGGTTTGGTCCACCCCTTTCTTGTGAGGTGAATATGTTACTAAACTTGGCCTCCGAATATAAAGGCATACTACATGAAGATTTTGTAGTCAAAGTAAAGACCTTTATGTTATGAATCTGAAAGCTGAAAGTTATAGTTTTACAGTTTGAGTTAAATGAGCAAAATAGGGAAAAGACATATCGATGGCCTTTGGCACAAACCGTCAGTCTGGAGATATTTTAACAGGAGATGGAAAAATTTTCTCCAAACTCGCAGGAAGACATACATACTTTGGTCTCACATGACTATGTGGTACATTTGTATTGGTATGATTGATTGGTATGATATAAAATAAGTAGAAGACATGTAAAACGATTTCCTAGGTATTTGAAACACAAAGAGCATCCAAAGGAAATTCAGAGTTAGATGGTTTGTGCTCTAGGCCTTCAGTTGGTATTTTTGTTTGCGAAGAAAATGACTGACATTTTTATTGTTTGTATTTTCAGTGAATGCAGCATTGCTTCTCCCTGGCATGAGGCATCATGGCGTTGCCCACAAGTACCTTCAACCAGTTCTGAATATTATAGACCGGCTGAAGACAAAAGTTCTAAAAAACAAAACCAGTTGAAAATGCAGCCTTGTGCTGCGATGCTGAACAGCGAACTTCTTACTCATCCTCTTATTGCCTTCACTGCTTAGAGCTCCACTTAAGTCAGTTTCTTTCTGATGTATCATTTGGAAAAAAAATGCTAATCTCAAGGATACGGTGCTTTTTATTGATTTTTCCTTTGCCTTCCATGATGGGCTGAGTGTTACTTTTTGTATTGCCCCTCAATTCAATTTGTTCCCCTTTTTTTCTGTTTGCAGAGTGTTTTTTTTTTTTTTTTTTAAAGAATTGATGAGAACTTTCAAATAAATGGAAAAAGTATGACTACTGCTTATTTCACTGTATGGTCTGATGATGCCATGGCTTTTAGCAGTGTTTCCATGTATGCCTTTGTAAGACACTTTTCCTTTTTGTGGTCCTTTCTTCCTTTTTTTTCTGTATTATACACTCTTGTATTTTAAATGCCAGTAGCTGTATTCACTATATTTTTATTGTTTTGTTTAGTTTCTACATTTCTATGCCCAAGGGACCAGCAGATCAAGGTCTGAGGTAGCAGGATGTTTGATTTTGTATTTAACTGCACCGTATGATGTTGTCTTGTTTTACAGTTACTTAAGTTGTCATTTTCGTCTAGAGTTTACAGTTTTCCTTTCAAATTGCAGTTAAAACAGAAGTTATCTCAGTAATGTTCTATTGGTCAACACTATCTGTACATTTTCCTTTTGTACTTCATTGTTAGGTTTTTTTTCCTCCTGTTATGTAATGGTCATTTGTTAAAGAGGGTGTAAGTATTGTTTCTGGATATTTTTTACCTGCAATTTAAAAAAAAAAAAAAAAGTTTATTGATATTTTGAGTGAAAGTGGTGGAAGTCAGCGGTTTTTAATAGTGAATAATGTTGTTTTGTAGGCTTGGTACACTGCAGCGAGTAGTAGACTGATCTCGACATCACTTTCTTTGTTAAGAGTTTCCTACATTAACTTGGTTTCTCTTAATTTTTCCGAAATATTTTGTCACTTTCCTGGTTTGCAACTGATTTTTTTTTCTCACTCTTATTTGTTGTGTTCATTCTGACTGTTAAATATCTTTTTATGACATCTGTTATGGCTCAATGTGTTCCTTACCTTATGCAAATCAAATGAGGTGAAAATGAGATATTTTGGATAAATTCAACCTTTTTATACCTACAGAAGGAAAACACATCATCTGTTGTTCTCTTTCAGGTACAACGTATGATATAATGTCTCGCATATTGGATGTCAGTTTCATATTGCACATTCTGTTTGTGCAAAAGCTTGTTCGGTCTGTGATGTACAGGTTAGCTGGTTAATCACTCGACTAAGGTGCACATACTCAAAGAAATTGTTTTCAATGCAGTTTTTGTGTGTGTAAAATATGATTATCAAGAACATTCTTTTGGTGATGTGTAGGATTCCAAACTGTACTGTGACCCCCCGCCCCCATTTTCTTGTTTCTGTGATGTTCTGATACGTCTTTCAATCTGCATCATGCTTTTTGTAAAGAGAAGGACAGATGGGACTTTTGTTCCATAACGTACTCGATGAAGCGAATTTATGCCTTTCACCACCCATCCCACAGTAGTTCATGGGAAGGATGAGACGTCTTTACTTTCTGCTCTTTTTGCCATGTGTAAATATGTGTATTTGCTGATTTTTAAAAAAATATTTTTTTTGGGTTAAATCTCACACTTTCAAGTGTGGTGGATTTCTTTTCCATTACAGATGTATATTGATAAAAGATTGATCCGAAGCTTTAAGAATAATCAATTTTCTGATACTCAGGAATTTTTGCCATGGTGTAGTGCCGCTCACTGCTGTTGGGGATGAAGTTGGAAGAGGCAGACTCCTAAGACATAAATCTAGTTATGTATGGGCTGGAATATTTAGATTTTGAATTTGGTCTGGCCAGGATATTTCCTGAGTGTATGATGTTCAGTTCATATGTGTGATGATGTTAGCATTTCTCAGTGCCAGACAAGACTGTACAATCAAGGACTAAGTTCCGTCATTCACTCAAGCAATATCGGAATGATTTTGCACTCTATGCTTTCAGTCTGCTGTGGCTCATCTGAATAATTAACTGCAATGTGATGCTGAAAGATTAATTGTACAAGAAGATTTAAGACAAAAACTGTTCTTCTCTGCCACCTCTCCTGTGATAGAGTTTCAAATTGTCACCGTTGGTTTTTGAGCCCACAGTGCAAGTTTTGTAACATGCATAGACATTCGCTGTATCCCTTGCTTTTCTGGCTTTAAACCCCCCCCCCTCCAATTTCGTAAAGGGATGCTTCTTCTTTCGTTATGGATGGAGATATTTCCAATGTTGTCCAGTCATCATTGGTAGGCTGAATTGTCAAGACTATCAAATGTGCATTCTTGTACACAGAACTTCCAAGTTTTTTTTCGTCCATTCTGGGGAAGACTTACTACTTGTTTGCACTCACCCAAGGTTTGGTGCATGAAATTATAAAGAAAGAAAAAATTCATATTTTTCCAATATATTGACATTGACAGGAGTGAGTTTTTGTGGAGATGATCATTGTACCGTAGGGGGCCGTGACCCTTGTTAAAGCTCAGTATAATGGCTTAGGCCAGGTCCTGCCTCCTTGGCTCTTCTAAGTCTTGCTCCTACTTCGTACTTCTATTATCTGTATATTATATGTGCTCATCTATTCGTGTTGTTGAGTTTTTGTGGAGATGATCATTGTACCGTAGGGGGCCGTGACCCTTGTTAAAGCTCGGTATAATGGCTTAGGCCAGGTCCTGCCTCCTTGGCTCTTCTAAGTCTTGCTCCTACTTCGTACTTCTATTATCTGTATATTATATGTGCTCATCTATTCGTGTTGTTGGGTTGTTATCACTTATTATATCGAACCCAAAATGCCCACTTTTTCCTTGTATGAAATTGAATAGTTTTGGTATTTTTTCTGAAATAGATACTTTTCTAAATTGACAGCGAATTCCGAAACAGCATTACTTTGCTTTAGAAAAATATCATTTGATGTGCCTGTGATATAAAAGGTTCTCTTTTTGTGAGTATGCCTATGACAGTATCAGGTTCCAGTAGGGGTTCACAAGTCTCTTTTTTACCCCATTATGTCTTTATTAGCAGTGTTTTTGGGTGACTTTGATCTCCCTGTTTGTGTTTTAAAATGCACTTTGGCTCTGACAAGTAAGACCATGCCATTGGAAAACAAATTTTAATGATGAAATGGTCTTTCTATCTGATTTGTTTAGTAGTCTGAATGGAGAATATTTATAGTTTTTATATATTTATGTGTATGCTTCCCGGGAAGCTGAGAATGTTTCGGAGTGTTCTATGGTCTGCTGGGGTAATAATATAGTGTAAAGCGCATAGAGCCTGCTGTTGAGCGGGGATATGCGCTATACAAATGCTATCTATTATTATTATATTGATGTTGCCAGAATGGGGACATAAAGCATAGAGAAGATGACCGTAGAAGAAGATTGTTACTTTTCTTTGTAGATAACTGTACGTGTATACCACATGATGAATAATAGCATTCCTACTTTATACCATACTTCTTTCCTGCTGTGTACATTGCGTCCCTCGAATTGCGTACAATAATCTATATTGGAAAGTCTGACTGAGTCTCCGTGGTAGCTGTGTTGTTGAGACACTCATTTTTTTTTTACTTATATGACAGTTGTGTTGCTGTTGTTGCTCATCATGCTGCGCCTGGGATTGTTTTTCATCTACGCGATGCCATGTAGTGATGGGGGAAGGTTTTTATAAATTTGTAAAGATTGTGTTATATTTCATTGTTGGGGTATTGGGAGGGTTATGTCACTGGTGGTTTGTGGGTGCTCAGATGTGATCTGCTCCTTGTATTTCTGTTCAGTGTTACTATTAAAATATTATCACAATTTATTCCTGGTGAAAATGTGGCCTTTATCGGGCTATTGGGGGCTGACTAATGTATTACAACTAGACTGTAGGACATGTCCACGTCAGGATTTGGGGGGTATTAGGACAGGGCACTGGAAGAGCTTACGAGCTTATTAATACTTTCACAGGGATGTTGTCATACTCAGAGCAAGGTGATGTGGGGATCGTTTGGGGTACTTTGTTATTTGAAAATGTAACTATTCTGTCGAGGCTTGGATAAATTATGACAGGTTACCTATTTTGTTTGCTGCACGAACCTATGAGCCCTACAACTTGTCAATAATTCCTCTTTTTTTCTTTAAAGTGAAGCAAAAATTATTTTTGTAGACTATAAATTTTCAGAGCTGTATATATATATTTGCATTTAGAAGTAAAGAATCAATGAAGGGGTTGCTTTTTGCTCCAATGCACTTTTCTTGAAAGCTAGATCTTTGTCCATTGTTGGCTCCTTTTGGAAATAATTGCCCATTATTTTCTCTTTGCAGAAAACATTAAAATTGTTGAAAGTTCCAAATTAGAGTGTTTTTCAGAGGCAACGTAGACAGGGCTCATGTCTACTCTTCACTGTGTTGAAAAGTGTGTTCACTATATAACAGGGCTCGGACAAAACAGTCGATTAAAAAAATATATGTGTGCTACCGTTGCTACTACGGACTGAAGATAATGTGTAAATTGCCATTTGCCATTGTTTGCTACGTTTACTACAGTGTTATTGCAAAGGAAAAAGTGTTCAGGGTGAGGACCTTTTTTTAAGAACGTCAGGCTATGTTGTCATATTTGTCTTTCTGCTTCTTCCTTTCTGCCTGGCTTTAAGGTCGAAACTGATGTTGCCTGCTTTTGTTATTTGTAAATGCTGACTCTTGAACAAAATTTTTATTTGGGGGGATGGTTCTTTTTTTTTTCAAAACCAATGTGATGACGATTATATTTTAAAGATTTTCACACTCTGTTGATTTGAATGGCCTACCATAGAAAATTTCATCACCCCTCGACGTTTATCGGCAACAGAGGATGAAAAAGTAACAGTAAAATGAGTTAATCTGAATATTGTAGATTTGTATAGTGTGTACTCGCAGAGTACAAAGTGGCACCATGCTATTTATAAATTATGTACACACCAGCCTAAAGGAACATCTACCTTATTGCGTATTGTTTCAGTATTCTTCACATACGATATAATATGTACTTCGCAAAACACGTATGTGTATTGTAAGTTAGGCTTGTGCATAGTTTCATAGGTGGGTAGAAACAAACCTTTCTTTTTCAGGTTTTGAATAGAAACTGTTCTGCTGAGGCTTTGACTTTGGCATGCATTGGTTGGTCAGGCTGATCCTCATGTATAGTGTTTAGACAGATAATCTCCCATAAATATTTTGGGTGGTCAGATCCACTGTTCTCATATATCTACAATGGGACACTGAGAAAAAATAAAGAAAAATGCTGAATAATTTCTGCTGGCTTAATGTTTTGGTGAGTTTGCATGGACTTTTTTTTTTGTGGAAACATTCTTAATAGAGTAAACTGGAATGAAAATACAGGTAAAAGTATCTTTTGGCATTGTTTGTTACTTTGAGAATACTTCTACAATCACTAAATGGACTTTTTCTGTTGTGTGCACATAGTACTGTCTCATATTCGTAGCGCTTGATTATTTTTACCGGGTCATTGCTGCAGACAAAACACCTCTTGTATCAGAGCTTGTTCTCACTATATCATTTATTTCTGTGTCTATGTCGAGATGTAATATGGTAACTTACAGCGTATTCGTACTAGTACAAATTTGTGAAGTGTAGCAAGGATTTGGATTTTTAAGAAAAGTGCTTCAAACTTTGTTTTTCTGAAATTGTCATTTGATTAGTCAGCCTGATAATTAAGGGCTTTGCTATATCTCGTCAGTTTTAGTAGATATGCTTGTACTGTATTGACTTCCATTTTTACTAATTGTCTTGTGAAATCAGCTCACGTTGGTTGAAACAGACTGTATAAAAAATTAAAGTGAAAGAATTTTGTGCTATAAAAGAAAAATGATGTACTCAATAATTACAAAGTTTAAGGTTTTTCTGTTTTTGTTGCAGAAATAGGGAAGGTGAATAACTGAGGTTCGGTGGACATAAATGCATGGCTTACTTGTTTTACCAAATGGGGTATCTTATTTTTGGACGATTGTCTTCATTGCACAAGACACTTGAAGAGCAGAAATTGCATTGTTTCAAAAGACCTTGAAAGTTGGCGTTAATGTTGATATAGTTATCATATCATAATAATATATACTCCATGCTAAAGATCTGTTCCATTTGCTTTCATGAATTTATTCCAAAGTTGTAATATCCACATACGTTGGCATGTTAGCCTTTTTTTCTGGTTGGTGGTTTCTGTTGTAATGAAGTTAAGACAGTATATTCTTTCTTGACATGATATTGTCATCATTTCAATATCAGATGTATGGCTTCCGGAGTTAAACAAGTGTTATATTTTGTTTACAAAAAAAGTGAATAAATTCTTTTCCGAAAAAAAAACAACTGTAGTGCTTCAGTTCATCTCCTGTACTTTTTTGTTTTAATCTGTTAGGCTTTTTTTTTTTTTTTTTACTACTTTTGCTGGCAGATTGCTACTAGCATCTGGATTCTGTGGTATAGTGGATAGGGCCTTCGCCATAGCACATAGAAGGCATGAGATGGGTTCACATGTGGGGACGTTGTATTCCCTTTCAGCCCTGATTGGTCCCAACAGGCGTGGTTGAAGTAGCCTCCTTTCTAACGAATCTAAATTGGGTCACTGGGAGCACAGAAAGGTTTCTCCTTTGGTGGTGCTGTTCTGCTCAGGCTGCCTTCCTTATTGTCCTCCATCTGGAATTTGTACAAGCCTCTGTAGCAGTTTTCTTTGTTTTCATGTTATCAGGCATTTCTTACAAGATACTGAAGGATTGCATCCCAGTTATTAATCTAGTATTGTATTAGTGGGTTTTTTTAAATAAAGAAGAATATAGTTTCTCTAGTTTCTATTTTTGTAAAATCACAGCTGAGTCAACATAACACTCAGACACCTACCGTGACATTCCAGTTCAATCTAAGTAACTTGCTATTGTGCTTGCTCAATTTTTAAATTGCAAAAACTACAAGAGATATTACAACATGTAAAGGGGATATTGCAGGTTCAGTTAAAACTGGCAACAATCTATCTTCTTTGTCACACTTTGTGAAAAGAAAAGGACACATGATGCAATCTTGGTAAAAAAAACATTTTTTTTTGGTGAACTTCAAAATCCACCAAGAAAAAGTCACCCACAAGTCATTTTGTTAATTTGGATACGATGGTTCCGAATTTTATATTAATTTTACAATACGGCAGTTTTCAATGTTTATCAATGAAAATGGTATTGCTGGCAGGGCAGATGTTGACGTCCATTGTTACAGACTGGGTAAACAGTGACCACTCATCTCACTTACGATTTGTGTGTATGAGTTCTGGGCGGGGCTTGTGGGTTATGAGGGATCACACGCTTACCTCACCAGCAGCCGAAAATTAATTTTGTTACCTATTGGTCAACAGTGGGAGGGGCCTACGCAACATGATCAGTTGGAGGGACTACCTAATAACAAAGACAGGTGATTAGATTATGACGGCTCGCCCACAACGCAAGGGGCCAATGCTTGATTTATGACAAAACGTAATGGAGTCACTAAGGTGGCCGTCTAAGACAGGTGTTATTGCTTAATGTGATAGGGGTTGTGTGTTAAAATATGGTGGCCGCGTTGGACAGGTGCCCGTTTTTCACATTTAAATTATATAGAAAAAACACAAGGGGGGAAATGGAAAGTGGCCGTCAGGGCAGGTTCGACTGTATTTGTGTAAATGGGGGCATTACACATTGAGTTAAAAATGACAGTTGTTCCTCCTTTTTATGATAAGAATATAATACATGGTGCATTCTTGGAAAAAATACATCTTTTTTTAATGTTAATTTTGACACCATGTTTCAGAATTTGATATTTTTACGACCTCCTTTGGTGGTGCTGTTCTGCTCAGGCTGCCTTCCTTATTGTCTTACACAGGTTCGACTGTACAAATATAAAAAAGAAAATACAGCACAAAACATTGGAAAAGTTTATTTTGCTCCTTTGAACTGATAGGAATTATCTTGCCATGTTAGACAACCGAGGATTTTAGTTCACATATGGCACAACACAGGGGGAGACAAATACTCACAAGAAATGTGTCTCATCACTACACATAAATACTTTTCATAAGTATCAATGAAAATCTAAAAAAATTAGTCTTTAAAAACAACACTCAATCCCAAATTCATTAATAATGAAGTGTATGTTAATCCAGAAAAACGTTCAGTGACGTTAACATTTCGGAATGGGGAAAATAAAAGTGTTTCTGGTGTAACTGGATCAACAGAGTCAGAGATACAACATTGAAAGATGGTTCGCTCCTCTATTTGAGGAACTTAACTGTGCCTCTCTTTACTCAAAACTTTAAAACATTCTATACTAATTTAAGGGAGTGGCGTTATCTTGCACACCAAGAGCAGGAGCAAGGATAGCCTAATTATTTAAGAAACGGGAAAAAAAAGTTTGACCAGCAGAGGTGGGTAAAATTGTTGAAGAATATTTGAGAACACTTATTTTTAGAAAGCGGACCATCTTGTACGGGTACAATGTACTGTCTCTATGACTGCATAGAGTGATGATAACTTTTAAATCTTCATGTCAAAGAAGAGTTGAATCTATAGCAGTGCTTCCCAAATATATCAAAAGGAATCCACTATAGAAATATTCACTTTCCTAAATAAAGAAACTTTTGCTGAAAGATTATTTTGTAAAGATAAATACATTTTTCGTTTAAAAAATTTGAAAGCTCAAGAGTCCGCAATACTTATATTCCGTACAAAACAATAATAAAAACTACATTTAAACAGCGCATATCACTTCTCAAAAGTCGTAAGCTATTCAACCATAATAATTTATAAAGAAAACATTTACATAATTATCAGTGACGTAGTTCATGATAGCTCCATAATTATTTCATACAACAGTTGATATGTCGTGTTTCAACAGCAATCACAAAAGTAAACAACATGGAAAATTGTATCCTTTGGTTGTGAACAATTATTTCATTACATGTCTTATTATCTACATGTCTGTCACAAACAATGGTTTCAGCTTCACAGTCCCTCAACCCAGTTGTTCAGTAATGTTTCTAACAATAATAATAATAATAACAACAATAAACAGCATTTGTGTAGAGCATATCCCCACTCGACAGCAAGCTCTACGCTCCCTTAACATCTTGACTTCGACTCTTATATAACTTATTTGTGTTGCAAATACTGTAAAACTCTTACTAAAACTTAAAAACTTTAAAAAACACTGATACTTATATAACTTATTTGTGTTGCAAATACTGTAAAAGTCTTACTAAAACCTTAAAAAACAACAACTAAAGGCAAAGTCTTCTGATGCCATTTACCAGTAATCAGGGCCTTCCTTCAGGAATATTGTCTTGTCTTTATTAACCCACTCACATGTTATCAAAATGTGTTGTACAGAAAGATGAAATAGATATTACATGAAATAAAAAAGGAGCAAAAAAAAAAAAAAAGAAGTAGGAGCTACAACAAGCACATCCCACAACTAGCATTCAGTGTTGGCGGCAAATGTCCCATCCTCACCAAGGTCAAACAAAGTAACATTATATCCCAAAAACCCTATCAACGGATTTAAGCTTCAACAGTCGGCTCTGCTTCCATTTCATGATGTAAATGCTTTCTGTAAATACTGTTATTGGTAGCCATTCTCAAATGCAGATGGAAAAGTTTGCAGTGTAAATGGCAATTGTGGTGTTATATTTAATGACAGAGAAAACAGTAAACTTGGCAAAAAAAACCTTTGTCACTCTTCCCCTGAAATGCACCAGTCTGTTAACAACAAATAATAATAAATACTGAATCAACATTAAAATTATCTTTACGCTTGGCTACCAACTGCTGCACTTTGTAAAAAAAATTGATGAAATGTAATGTATGCCAAATAAAAGGTCATCATAACAAAATGCTAAAAACAGTCACACAAAGACTATTAATTTTCATTTTCTTGGATTGAATGTTTTACACATTTTTAGTGAGTAACAGCAAATAGGTCTGAAACATTTGAAATATTTCCTAAACAGTCCACACCACATAAAGCTCAGTAAACATATCCTGGCCCACGTGCCATCTTCTATCCTCTTTTTCCCCAAACTAGTCAAACTGAATAAATATAGCTTCACTGCACTTCAGCAATGTTTAGCACAGGAAGAATACTATTTCTAATCAAGAGAGAGAAAACTCACATAGACGAGATCAAAATCTGGTAATACTACAAAAAAATTTTTTAAACCAACTAAAAACAACTACATGACTTACACTACAAAAAATAACATGCACCAGTCTTTAATAAAGTGTAAACAACGTTCTCCCTCTTGCAAACAAAATCGAGGAACAATAATTGCAACTTGAAGCATAAATATTTTTGTTTACATGAAGAGATGCTTACCCTACAACTACAACATGAAAAAAGCACATATGATAACCATAAAGAGAAAGTAATTTCCCTCCCCAGAAAAAAAACCCTGGTAAACAATTCTAACATAAGACGGATTCCAATTTCACCGGATTCAAACAATGTTAATCATACCCAGCCAGCTTAATAAGATTTATTGTACATTAACAGTTTTCCCAAACCCAAACATAATTACCAGCTGGATCATCTCTGAGCTCTACTGCACATGTAGAACACAGAATGAAGTCCGTAAGAGTCCGATTCAATAATTACACGTAGGACATGATGGAGTCTTGTGAAGAAACTAAATGGCTCGCAACTAGAGCACCAATACATTGCCTGTATCACGCAGGCCACTGAGAAACATATCTCCCTTTAAAAGCCAACAAAAGTTGGTTTTTTTTTTTTTATTTTGTTCTGGAAGATGACAATATTAAAGCCTGTGTTGCAATCTCAACAGAAGGAAAAACTGCAACTCAGAAAATGGTCTAGTCACCCTGAGATAAATGTACGTGTGCAAAAAGTTAGCAATTGGAACTAAAACTTTAGTTGTGAGGTAGCCACTGGGTGTGAATATGACATTTTGCTCCAAGCGATGCATGCTAAAGTGAAAACCAAATCTTTGAGCCTCGATTTAAACCAGTCACAAAACAAAAGTGATTGGTGAGCACTTTGCTTCTTAAATTTCTTTAAAAGACCACTATCACCTACATTGTATCTGTAACAGACAAAATGTGGAAAAAGAGAGGGAGGGAGGGAGGGAGGAGAGAGAGAGAGAGAGAGGGGGAAGAAGGGAGGAAAGAGAGAGAGAGAAAGAGAGAGATGGAGAAGAGGGAAGGGGAACAAAGAGGTCCAGTCTTTACAAACATCCCACTGTAGGCATTATACCACAACCTTATCAATCAACAACAAGGTTTAAACTAGCTTTTAGTTAGATTCATTTAAGTAATATCAGTCACTCTTCGGGTGGCAGAACCAACAGCTGCCTACACCAAGCGTTACGCTGGGTAATGGAGCAGAAAAAGGAAAAAGAGAAACCAGAACTCCTGCAACATTTTCTAAAAATCCAGGAAAGAATTTCTCACATGAATATATTCCTATTTCTAATTTCATGTCCTTAATCAACAGATGTCTAAACTATGACAGTTCTATCTTCTTATTGCCTGCAGTAACCGAGGCAATGTGAGTGGGGTGGGGGGGGGGAGAGAATGAAATGGTATAGAGCAAAGGTTTAATGCCCCTGCCCCTATCAGTGAGGGTGATACAAAGATTTACGTAAATAAAGGCAAGCACCATAAGGATTAGACTAGACAAATCCTCCCCCCCCCCCCCCCCCCCCAGCACAAAGCAGAGCATGGTGGTGCACCAGTGTCAGTCTGGGGGAAAGTCTTGAGTGCGCCCTCAAATGACAAACTTTTACTAGCAGAATACCCTTGAACGACAAACATGCCGCCTCCTTCGAACAACGACTTTTTCTTTTTTGTATTTCCGTCCTTGATAACAGCAGTATTTAATTGTTTTGTGATTCTTGGTGTTGCTGTGCAAGGCAGAAGATTCCACATGTACAGCAGCGCAGTCCTTTAACTATAATATCCAACATTCACGAGGATAAGACTTCAAAAACTTTGCGAGTACTGGTACCTTCATTCAGAGGATTTTAGATCAAAGGTGTGAGAACAATAGGTCCGTTGCTTGAGGGTGTGCCCAAAGTCCTTTTGACCCATGTGGCCCTATGCCAATTCTTGCAGTATCTTTTCCCTTCCCATTCTTTTTCTCAAGGAAACGCATCACTATGAACACATTCATGAGCTCTTAACAATATTGCTTGAGACAAAGGCATGAAGGTACAACATTTCTTTCCTCTAGCCCAAATTACCAGTACATAAAAATATTGCATTACAAGAACTACATGTAAATGATTATATTAGTTAATTTTTTCACTCTTCTCTAGACTCTAAAAAAAACCGACATGCTATTCAGTATAAACAACCAAATCTCACCCATGTTCACTCTCATTTAGACACTCAAAAACTGAAAAGCAATTTAGTATATGTCAACAACCAAATCTCACCCAAACATCATATCATTATCATGAATCAAATACCAAACGTATGTTCTTGACCAAAGTCGTTCCTGCGGAGAACTTGTTCGTCTTCGTCAAAAAATAATAGGCCGAAGCAAAGCCCATCCCCAAGATGGCCAGAGCCAGCCAATGAGAGGAGTCTCGGCCCTTGGAGAACTCCTCATCATCCAGACGTGGCACTTCAGGGTCGGGTGAGGTGATGATCAAGGGACGCAGATGGTACAGAACCTGGGATGACAAAGAGACACGTTTTTCTCCTAATTCTATAACATAGAATTTTGCGTACCATAATTCATCTTACCATATCTATACATTTGGCACTGACCATTTTGAAAATAACATCCCTTGCAAGACCATAAATTTACAGAGGAAGAATTTTTGTATTTAACGTCTATTTTTGACAGGACTTGCCTAAAAGTGTGGAAAGCCTGGAAAACTCCCCAAAAAACCCCAAGTTCAGAACACACCATGGGGGATTCAAACTACGGGTATCCACTCCACGGTCCAGCATGATACTAACGAAGCTAAATATATTTGTGAATGAGGCATGGTGATACTGTTAACTTTTCTGATCCCTTACAAAAATGGGAAATCCTTTGCACATGGTTTAAAAGCTTGCCTTTACATATATTTTATAAGAGAGCACAGAATGTTTTACACTTTTAATGAAATGCCCCAAAAAAATTATGTTTCCAAAACAAGTGAGACTATTACAAGAAGTATTTTAATTACATTCTACACTAAATCAAAGTAACAAACAAAAATGACCACTGATCTTAGTTCAAGCCCGGTAGGATCAATTGACAAGCAGTGGTCAAAACTTCACACCTCTCAGCTGCTATCCTCTCTGATAATTACTTATCCAATAACCACCAGTGCTTGCATTTCATAGGACCACTATTTGACCTATTAAGAACAGAAACATCTTAACATCTCCTTTGCTTCCACCCTTAGCCCCACCCATTGGTGTAACAAGCACAGTCAACCAATGCCACCCATCACTGCCATGTTACAACGATTCGATGAACTCTTCTCGGCTGGCTGTACGATCAGGGAAATAGGCATTGGTCAAACTAATTTCACACCTCGGGCTTCTGGCTACCCAGGTAAGTTTCCGTAGTGGCTTGCTACTCGAGCACTTTCACTGGCACTCGTGAGATTTCATACCCACACTATTCTGACCAACTGCATCGCTCAGGGCTCACATAGATGGGGTAACATCTACCCCCAAATTGCACCCCTACTCCCCTTCCTCGCACGGCGGCATGGCGTTAAGTTTAGAACCGGCGGAACCAAACTTGCGAGTTTTGTTTCAATCAAATAAATCAGGGTTGAGTGGGCAAAGCATTTTCCATCTTAGACAGGTGGGATGGGAGCGGATTCTTCTTTCTGTTTCTCCGTTGGACAGGTTTCCGTTTTATGCAGGTAATTACAGAGGGGGGAGCGGGGAGATTCCGTCAAGACAGGTTTCCATTTTACACAGGTTTCCGTTACGGCAGGGTTGACTGACATAATTAAATGAAATAACCAGTGTTGTTCACTCACCAAATCTTTTCATAATAAGTATATTTTTCATTCATCACTCAGTGCACGTTATCAATATATTAATACACAAAACAAACACAAAATAAATGCACAAAATAGAATAAATGCTTTATAAATATGTTCATGGTTATTTTAAGTGTGAACAGAGCCTCTCTCTGATTCTCATCAAAACGAAAAAAGCGGTGTATGAAATATGTGCAGTAATGTAACCATGAGATGGGTGAACAAAGAAAATCTTTACTACCTCCGTGGCCGCTCGGAACCCAGACTGCACTGCTCCATTCATAAAACCACACCAAACAGTCGCTGTTTCTGTGCCAGCAAAATGAATTCTGAAAGAAAAGGAAAGAAAAGAGACTTGTTATCAAGAGTTCATGTATGGTGTAACCAGTCACAGGATCATTGAAGAGTATAGTTTGGGATTCTCATAAAAAGCTGTCCTCAGAGAAAGTTGCATTTGAAAATAGCAAAAGTTGCAAGAAAAAGTAGCAAAAGTTGCAAGGCGTACGTATAGCTAAAACAATGCCACAGAACTATTGGAATACATTGTATTGTTGCTATGCTCATTGCAATCAAAAGTAACCAAATAGAGTTTTGTTAGATCAAAATCAAAAGTTAAATGTGAATGTCTACCAAAAAAAAAAATTGCTTGAAGTACAAAAACAGTTTGTCCCCTGACACATGCATCAGGTCCTTAAACTCTCGCTGACGTTGGGCAGGTGTGGCCGGCGTGGTTTTGGGGCTGTTCAAATAAAATCTTACACTTTGTTTGGGACTGTTTGCTCCCCCCCCCTCCCGCCCTTACACTTTTTTTACACTTTCCTGCGACACCCCCCCCCCCCCCCCCCTCAATCCCGTATATTATGTTATTCGCTTATAATAATAATATGACATTTATATTGCGCAAATCTGTGGTACAACCACTCTTCTATGCGCTTTACTTTTAAATTATTAATTATGCTATTCATGAAAAACATGCATACACATACATGTGACATAATAATTCAATACGCTATAAAAATATCGGAACTTTTCCAGAAAAACTTACGGTGTCATTTTACCACTTTAACCGCACCGGTGTAATCAAAATTAGACTAGATCTACTTGTCAATGTCATGTAGCTTAGATATCTACCAGTGTATAAAGTGCGAGATGACATATATCGTGCTTGCCGCTCGAGGTCCATTGTATTGCCACAATGCAGAGCTTACCGCTCAAACTTAACTCTAAGTCTAAGTGAATAGTGTAGAGTTACTCTCTTTTTATGCTATTAACAAAAAAGTTACGTTGCCATTTTCCTTGATTATTTTTTTCACCTTACAAAAGTGTAATCTTACATTGGTTAACCCCCCCCCCCCCCCCTTACACTTTAACTTTTACAGGAGTCGAAGGACCCCCCCCCTTTTTTTTCCTGGCGTAAGATGATATTATTTGAACGTCCCCTTCCCTTTAGGGGTTTTCTGGATGAATCGATCCATTTTAGATCTACCCTCCTTAGCCTAAGATTTAAAGTCTTTCACAAATTAGTATACTAGATCTACCCTGGTGCTACGGAACAAAGCAAGCTAAGTAATCAGACGACCGTGTTTACAATTGATTTACTCTAGCTAGACTAGTCCAAATAAGACTATTGGGTCGGGCTGCTCGCTAGATTGATGGTGCAAAGCAGCTATCATGGCTCAAGTCGATCACGCCCGACTCGCTGTTTCAAAACAAACACGTTGTTTTCAGATGACGAGTCGGGCGATCATCCCGACCCGACCTGACCCGGCCCCGGTCACTGAGCGGCGGCGGGCACCCGTAGGCTAGTGCAAAGTGTAAAGAAGCGAATTGTCCCCCTTGGCGACGTTATTTTTAGTCGTGGAAGAAAATTTAGGTGTTTTAAATGAAATTTTATTATTATTTTTCCTAATTTTGCGGGAAATTGGCTAAAACTAGCGGATTCACGAAAATCGTAAAAGTTGCGCAAAAGTTGCGCAAAAGTTGCGCGCGCAACTTGCGGGTTGCGGGCGCGAATTTCTCTGAGGACAGAAAAAGATGCAGATCAAGACAAGCTTGATCAACAACAGAACCACGACCCTCCAATAATAATGTTTATTTGAGTAAAGAGCCGCACATTGACAAAATGATCATTTAGTATTGGGGAAAAATAAGACAGACAGGCGGCACCCTTCAATCACCCACTCACAATAATAAGAATAATACAAGACTTGATGTGCTAAAAAAAGATGTACAGAATCACCTGCTGTTGCTACTACTGCTGATTTACTGCCAATTGAAATGAAAACTTTAGGATCTTTTTAGTAAGAGTTTTTACAGCACCTGCAACACAATAAGGTCGTATAAGTGCCAAAGATTAGAAGTGCTACAAGAGAGTAACAAACACAAAAAAGGAGGGGATAAGGACGATAGATGTTTGATAGGAAAGGAGCAAAACCACACCAGAGCACCTGCCAACCACCCATTAAATGAAGGGTGACCTTATTTGGGCCACAGTGTGGCCTAAATAAGCTAAACCCCCCTCCCTTACCTTATTTAGGCCACACTGTGGCCCAAATAAGCTAAACCCCCCTCCCTTACCTTATTTAGGCCACATCATATGGTAGATTTCTTGAACTAACCATGGATTCGGAAGGTCGAGATTCTACTGATCTTTTTATTTAGTGCGGGGGATTATTTCAAAATAGAGGATGATTCTAAATAAGTGGACCAAGTGTAAGAGTTGTGTGTGTGTGTGTGTGTGCGTGTGTGAGTGTGTGTATGTGTTTGTTTTGTGTGTGGTTGTGGTGAGAGAGAGAGAGAGTAAATGTAGTAGTGTGTTTGTATGTGTGTAATGTGTGAATGTTATTGTGTGCATGAGTGTCTATCTCAGTTGTACGGTCCAAATGTACATTATTTTGTTGAAAATTTTACATAGAACTCAACTACAAAACACCTTTATACAAAGTCACAGAAATATTCTTTTTGTGCTTATTGAGGTGCAGTACAGGGTGATTAAAACCTGCAAGGATAATTGGACAAAATGGGCAATATCTTACTAATGCTAATACTAATGGTCATATTTAGACAAATCCTATATCATTCTCTTTTTTCTTAACAGCTCATGGTTATTAAAGAGTCAGCAAACTAGATCAAGGTAGTAATTTCGGATTCCTAATATTATGGGCATTCTTATAAAAATTTAAACTTGTTTTTAGCGCTTTTTTCAACGTAAAACGGATTCCGTTAAAAAAACAACAACAACAATGACCTTATCTTTCTTTTTTAAGGTATTGTGCATACATTTGTGTGAAACTATTTTATTCTATGCTTTCAAGTACATGAAAAAAGCTAATAAAATCAAGCAAAATGTTCTTCAGAGACATAGATCTAGTAGTAAGCCCACTGGAACATTTTATAAACCGTGAAAAGATGACCAGAAAATAACAAAATTATCTTATGATTTTCACTTGCACTTGCAATTTTTTTGACAAATTATCGTCTACCTCGTTATCTTTTTTTTCCCACATTTTTCTTCACTATTCATGACAACTGGCATGTTTTTCAGTTATTATCAAGGAAGTGGATAGGCGGACCACGGGGTCTATCTAGCCCCAAAAGGATAGGTGGACCGCGGGGTCTACCTAACAAAATGCTGTTTTAGGATGTGAACCCTGGAATCAGCGTAGTGAAATAAGTAGATCTAGGTTTGACTAAGGATCGGTGGACCCCGGGGTCAACATAGTGTAATAAGTAGATCTCAGTTTATTTTATAGTAAGACTGGCGGAGCCCGTGGTCAACGTAGTGAAATTATAAGTAGATCTAGGTTTAAATTAATAAGGATTGGTGGACCCCTGGGTCAACGTAGTGAAATTATAAGTAGATCTAGGTTTAATTAAGGTTTGGTGGACCCTGGGGTCAACGTAGTGAAATAAGTACATGTAGATCTTGGTTTAATTTTAAGGATTGGTGGACCCAGGAGTCAACGTAGTGAAATAGGAAGGTTTAGGTTTAAGGTGGACCCCAGGGTCTACCTAACGAAATTTAATACTAGTTAGGTTTTAGAATAGGTGGACCATGTGGTCACCGTAGTAAAATAAGTAGGTTTAATCACGGTGTCCCGGGGGTCCACCAATTCTTAATTAAACCTTCTTATTCCTCTACGGCTATGGTGACTCCGGGGTCCACCAATCCTTTTAAAATTAAACCTACTTATTTCACTACGGTGACCCCGGGGTCTACTAATCTTTAAATAAATCTACTTACATGTATTTCACTACGGTGACCCCGGGGTCCACCTGTCCTAAAACCTAGTATTTTGCTAGGTAGACCCCGTTTTTAACAATATCCAAAAAATAACATAAAATGATTATATAGATCTATATCTATACGTATTTTATTTAAAAGTATATACTTAAAAATAAAAGACTGAGCAGAGGCTTACAATGTAAATTCTGTGCTCTACACGTAGAGAAAGTCTTAAGTTTGCGCAAAACAGATTTTAGAAAAAAAAGTTGATCTAATTATTCTAATAAAAGTAAAAGTGATTGTTATGGTGAGATTTGTTATTATTAATTCTGGAAATACAGATAGTTGCTGAATCTAAAATTAACTAGAACTGTGCAATTCGTTTTATTTCAATTCCAAAGCCCATAGATCTAGCAATGAGTTAGATCTAGATCTAGCAGTTGTAGGCTCTCTGGCTGCTTCTAGCATTTGTCTGCTACTACTGATTCTAGACAGGGAATCTAGATCTAGCTATCACCTGCACTATTAAAGTCAAATATATGGTAAAATAAAAACAAAACTGAATCGCTTTGTCAGTCAGTACATCCCAATTGCCATAGCAGCACATATTAATAGTTGAATAATTATACCGAAGCAACATGTTATCACAGTGTGCAGGGGAGAGCGGGGTGCCCGGGTCGCTGACCGGTCGATTCGGTGGTTCGGCTTTTGTAGATCTATGCATTTTTTACGGAAAGCCCTATTACTAGATCTATTAGTGTTGTGAAAACTTCAACCTCTACAGCTAAGGCGGCAAAAGATGTTGGAAAATAATAATACGTCCTGAAGTTTCATAATTTATACAGAATAATACAGCCAGTAGTTTTTATCTCATCGAGTTATAAAAATGGCCTTGTAACTTGTTTTCAGAAGCAAATTTTAATAGTTACAGTTCTACCGAATCGATTTTCACGCAAATTCAACCATTTTGATGACCATTTCTTTTCCTTTTAAAAAGATAAAGGCCTGTCGGATGTGGCAGTGCGATTAACACTAAGTTGTTTAGACCTATCAAAACACGAGGCTTCGTGGCCGATCACAAAGGTCTACGGGGCTTATCGAGGCCAATTCGCCCTGCTGCGTGCACGTTCACTAAACTGCCTACTAGATAGAATCTACTACCAAAGATTCTTCTCGATCTTTGCTACTACTACTACTACTACATCTACACATGTAGGCTACTACTACTAGACAGTACGAGAGATGTACTACTACGAGACAGTACGAGAGAGTGCCACCCAGGCAAAGATAGTGTAACTTTGACTCAGCCACGTTGTGTACACACTTTTTATACCCCAAATTTGACCCGGAAGTCCATTCGGAGGATTTGACCTTTTTACTTGACCAAAGTGTGCCAAAATGGTAGCCTAGATTTTGCCCCTCCATGAAGGAAAAATCTGGCCCTCATTCAAACCATTGAGATTGAGCAAAACTTTGCGTATCGTGCTTTGTTCTTACAATATTCATTATGATATATATAAGTTGTACACTGAGACAAAACTGTACTAAATGAGAAAGGTGCACCATTATGAAAGTGGAACGAACGCAGTTGCCTTAAAAGGGTGTCCCCTGGTAGTTTGAGCATGTGTGGCCTAAATAAGCTAAACCCCCCTCCCTTACCTTATTTAGGCCACCTGTGGCCTAAATAAGCTAAACCCCCCTCCCTTACCTTATTTAGGCCATATGTGGCCCAAATAAGCACTCCCTTAAATGAAACCTTAGTGCATTACAAAATTGTTATACGAGGTTTTTTTTTAATTTATAAAAGTATCAATTCTGTCCAAATAATCCAATTTAAAAAAAGTTAGAATATTCATTGAAAATAGAGATATCCATACCAATCTGAGATAAGGGCCTTTCAACTGGAATTTACAGAAAAATTAGTTTGATCCAGATTTGTATTTGCTTGTTTTGTTTTTTAAATTCTAGCGGCAGTGTGCAAACTCCTCCCCACCCTACCTCCCTACCTTTTCAAGCCACCAGAAGTCTGGTGTAACCTTTCTGCGAGAGGAAGCCCGCACAGAGGAAAACCAGAGAAGGCAAAACACAAACAGATGACATCATTTTATTAGTTTTAAGAGTGCGACACCTCCTCTACTAAAAACTTATCTCTACCCAAGGTTATCAGCAGCTGTCAAATACACACATAGGTCACGGGTGCCAGTCAGAAGTGCAATAAACTCAGGCAAAGATAAAGCCCAGATAACATTTCTGAGAGTCATGATACTCCCCGGCCACCGTCTCTCCACAACCCTCAAAACAAATCGCAAAACAGAGATAACAGACATATAATATCATGATTATCCAGCACGGTCCATTGTTTTAAAATCAGCTGCTTATAAAATGTCCCCCCCCCCCCCCCATCCCCAAGTCAATAATAAAAAGGAAAATGAATTGTATTATTGTATTTTCTTCTGAAAAGTCAGTCAATTGCAACACCAGGTAAAAAAATTTTTTTAAAGAAAATAAAATCTATATATATATGTAGATCTATGTATGTATGTAAGTATGTATGTATGTTTATATATTTTATATATATACATATATATATGTGTGTGTGTATGTATACACTCATACATACATAAAAGCATGATTCTGCCCCTGAGTTGTACAATTGATGTAAAAGCAGAGACTATTACAGTGGAAAATTCTATTAAATTGTCTAAAAATTTAAAAAACTTGGCCTCTTTTTCCAAGTCACACCAGACACACCTTTTTAAAGAATCAGCTGAGAGCTTTTATCTAGGCTATTTTCGAGTTGGATTTGAACTGATTAAATATGAACAAGCTTGGGCTCAACCGTTTGTTCATCGTTACCCATATCTCAAATAGCTTTGTCAAATTATTATAGTTAAAGGATACGGTTTGGAGGTTAACCAGGTCATTTGTCTTCTGCAAGTCATTATTTCACAATACTAAACAACTGCTTCACCTGTGCTTATTTTTTTCTCATCTTTCATTATCAATCAAACAGAAAGAGCTTTTTTATCAAACAGAAAGAGCTTTTTTATCTTTCTTTCAACAGCATTTAGAGTGAAAGAAGTCTTTCTTTTTTTTTCTTTCAACAACTTTCAAATAGAAAGAAGAACTTTCAAAAAATTTATTATTTTAATAACATTCAAGGTGGAAGAAAAACTATTTTTGCTTCTTTAAACAACATTCAAAGCACAAGAAGAACATATTTTTCCTCCTTTCATCAATATTTAAAGTGTGAAAAGAACAAACGCCATACCTGTCAAAAGGTTCCCTCAATTCGCTGTTGAAATACTTTGTGGTGCCCGGCATAAGAGACTTGAGAAAGCAACCTCCATTGTACGGCTCTTTGCTCCAGTCCATCTGGGAGAACTCCAGCAGTTTGTGGCACTGGGGGCCCAGCAGGCTCTCCACCAGCTTCAAAATGACGGCCTTCTTGCTCTTGGGCTGAGATTTTTAAGTTAAAAAGAAAATTAAAACGGTATCCATTTACTATGCAGAGTTCTGCCCAAGTAAACAGAAAAACACTTTTGCATCTCTGACAATAAAAATTCACACAAGTCTCCAAAGTTGTGAAATCTTTAACTTAGATTGAGTAAGAGTTTTACGGCACTTCAATACAATACGGCCATATAAGTGCTCAAGATTAGAGGTGTTACAAGAGAGTAACAAATACAAAAAAGGAGGGGAGATCAGGACAATAGGTTTTTGATAGGAAAAAAGGAGCAAACCACACCAGAGCACCCGCCATCCACCCATAGTCAAACTTTAACTCATTCGCTACGTATTATTTTCGGCTTGCGGACGAATTTTTTTTCGGGAGGGAGAATGAGATGATGACTAGTGCGCAGTTCAAAGGTCTCTGGGGCCACAATTTCAAATAAATATCAACGTATTATGTACCAATATTTTCAGTATGGTTTGTAGAATACATCAGTAATGTTTATTTATGTTTTTTTCAACTTGGGTTCCTGTAAGAGACGATTATGCAACACAATTTTTATTGGATGCGAATAAAATTTGAAAATAAAAAATTAATAATCTTTGGTGAAACTCAAAAAATATATTTGCACCTAGTCAAATGATACATCAAAATAACCATAAATGAATATAGAACTGGAAAATATTGAAAAGTTTGCAGTTATTTACCTACATTTCATAATATTTGTACATTTAGAACGTAACATCCGATATTGAAAAAAAAATTAAACATTTTATAATATTGAAAAACGATCACAAACAGAAAAAAAAACACTCGTATCTTATATGGAATTATTCAGAATTGCATTTGGAATAAACCTATACATGTCTTGAGTGGCACTTTTTGTGTAATTTCATCAAAAAGTAGTGGTTTTGGGGAGAAAAAAATCTTTGACAATTTAGATCTAGACCTAGATCTATCACTCAAAAATATTGCTTTCTCAGTAACAGTGCATTGGCATAAGTCCAATCGTATCAATATTATAAAAAAGAGTCCTACATTTCTTTAGTGGGCGAAATAATGATAGATTTTGTTGTGTAAAATTACTAAGACTGGTGTCCGGGCTATAATTTTGGCATCGCGATAAGTCGAATAAACTACGAAATCGCGTGTCAAAACTGAATCTAAATTTCCGATTTTCAGTGGAAATACTTGACCCGAAAGTCAACATTATATTATGACCTTTATTTTAACATGGATATGTGGATTGGAATAGAATCTAAGCTAAAATTGAAGATCAGTTCTCGAGCCGCCGCCGGGGTACTGACGTCACTTTAACTGTGCCGCCCCCACGGCTCGGCGTAGCGAAAGAGTTAAGAAGGGATCTATTAGAAATTATAATGATTAGGATATGCTTCAAATCTCTGAGACTTCCTTGCGGTACATAATTTTGTAACAATGTTACCTTTAGTTTCTTTTATATCAAAGCAGTGCATCAAAAATTGTACGTGTAATTTTTTTTTTTAATGCCTTACTCACAAGTCTACAGCTCTGTAATTCATTGCATAAAATTTCATTTTATGCTTCTCATGAGTCATGAGGGTGTTCTTTTATTTACGATAAAGAAGACACAGGTCAACATAAATCCCTGAAAAAAAGGTGCCTCAATGAGTCATTGACAATTTCTCTACCCTTTAATTTGCCACTTGAAGGAAAAACCCAGTTTCTCACAAAATTAGGATTAGTCACAAATTGGAAATAATCTGTCAGTCATAACTTCTGTTCAAACCGTTCAATATCAATAAAGTTTGAGTAGTCATTGAATATTGACACTAAACTAAGATAAAAATATGTGTGCACTTTCACTTAAAGAACGTTAAGAAAATCTGTTTGACCCATATTCAAGTACAGTAGTCTCCACCTAAGATCCCGGTGCTCAGGAGCAAGGAAATGCAGGATCTTAGACGAACCGGGATCTTAACCGACGAACCCTGGGAAGAATCTATGGTGACCCATGCTAAGGCTCACAATCTGTAAAATGGTCTTCCTCCACTCTAAGATCATCTGACGTGATCGCTTGGTGGGTTTATGATGTATGGCGAGCAAAGAGTGGTTAACCTTGATGACCTATCACCGTGCATAGTGGGATGAGACGTTCCATTTTCACTTATTATCCTATCATAAGTCTCAAGATATACGCTTATCCTGTTGCCCCTCCCCCTTACCTGTCGAAAATTTATAGCTTTCCATCTCTGACCGAGTCCCCCCCCCAAACAACACCTTTGTCGTTACACACCATTACGTTGTGAACACACCAATTAAAATTCATTCTATGTCGCAAATTCGAGAGTAGAGACAACTTCTCCAATGGCCAGGGAAGAGTTCACAGTTCAATGTGATCCCGCCTGAAGCAAACGCAGAGGCCCTACCCACCCAGCGAGTGGTGTAAGTTTAGGGGGAGAGCTCAGGTGTGAGTGCAATGTTCGGGGAAAACAAACGTGTCGGTCAGTTCACACCCCGGTTTGATCCCGTCTGGGGCAAACATTGTATCGCTTCATCGAGTTTTACAACGTGTATCTGATCACATTCACGACAGTGGCTGATCTTTGACATGACGGACAGTTTATTGATCTCAACTTTTCATTCTTGGTTGATTGGCTGTCCCGCTCGGTTTTTGTTCCACAAATTATGATCTGAAATGCGGGATCTTACCCGAATGTAGACCTTCAGAGTGAATCAGAGCGGGATCTTAGGGGTGACTTTTGTATAGTAAAAATTCTGTTTTCTTAAAACAGCGGGATGTTAAGCGAACCGGGATCGTAAGCGGTGGGATCTTAGGCGGAGACTACTGTATTCTAGATTTTTTTTTTTCCATTTAAATGGCAGTATTGCCGGTTATTTCTTGCTTGCTTTTATTTTCCATTCTCATAAAGAAAGTAGAAGTTTTCTTCAGCATACAATGAAAAAAAAACAGTAGCATTTTCATAACAAGCACAATGCAAAAAATTAATCCATAATATTACAATAGCTCTGCAGCAAGCCAGGGTGGAAGTTTTCCTCTAAATCTAAGAACATAAAAAATCATTTTCAAATAAATAGAAGTGCACTGTTGATTCTTTTTCGCACTTTGACTTGTCAACCATAATCAGGCTTTTTATGTCAAACTTGATCATCATATTGTGTACTGATTGGCATTTTCCTGTCCATATATACCTGTTTTTTTGTAATAGTGGATTTTTATCAATGTTCCGGCATGCTGAATTGTGTGTTATCTTTTGAGTAGAGAATATTTTCAAATTCTTATCAATTGTGCACTATTATGTCTGCCTTGCTCATTTTATTGCAATGCACATCAAGCATCTCGTTGTGATGAAAATGAGCAATATAAATGCAATTTATTATTATTATTATTATTATTATTATTATCATTATTATATTATTAATGTTATTATTATTATTATTTTTGTTATTGTTGTTGTTGTTATTATAAACTGAATAAAAATAAATATGACAAAAGCAAACAGGCAAAGTGACCCAAAACCAGTCAACTCACGTCGCCATCAAGACCTTGAGATGAAGAGATAAAGCCTGCCAAAGCTGGATTTCCTCTGCCAGAGGACGCATCATACACGATACCCACGGGACCCAGCTCAGAGTCCTCTAGGACACCTTGGAAACCGTACTGAAACTTATCGTTGTCCTCTTTCCAGAATGCCTGTGCAAAACAATGTAAGAAATGCGGTCATTATTAACGTACACCACTCTTTAGGATCATTTTCAAACAGCAGTCAAAGAAGACCTGCACATATCAGTACGTGGCAAGGGATTGAAGGGTGAAGGCTCAACTAGAACTGGATCAACAACCACATATTTGTACATTTTACATTCAAAGAAATAATCTAATTTGAATTTATATTACATACTTTAACATTATAAACAGGGACAAAGTGCACAAGCCAAATGACTGATGGATTACTAATGGCTATAACAAATTACCAAAAGGTCAAGTCTTCTGTATTCTTCCATAACATTTAGTGCTAGTGCAAAGACCTTTATATTCTTTGTGACTTTGGTGAATATATAGAATAAAAAAGGCTGATAAAAAAAAACTAGTGCCAAAGTTTTATCTTTTAAATATAACATTCTGAAGAAACATTCCAGCCTCCCCCAGCAACAATTTTACCTGCCAAGGCAACAACAATTGACCAATTCAGTTTCCACCTAATAGGGGGTGCCCACATACGCGATCGGGTCGCGTCGGGTCGGGCCCATGGGGTAGTCAGGGCTAGCCAAATTGACGGTGCAAAGCGGCTATCGTGGCGCAAACCAATTGACACGATCGGTGACCTAAAAAAACAAACGCGTTTGTTTTCTGGCCTGCAAATTGCGCGATCAGGTGGTTTGCAGCCAATCACAACAAGGATGAGTCACATGTCCATTTTGACCCGTGAATACATTAAGTTGGTACTCAAGGAATTCACAGTTTCAGTCTCACGCCTTTGACCGTCTTATCATTTCACACAGCGGGTTTGGAGCGCTCATAGGCTTAGAGGAAGGAGACGAATAAGGAGGAGGAGGAGCACTACAGAGGGAGGTTGGTGAGAGTCACAGGGAAGGAGAGAGATAAGTTGAGAGATATATGCAGAGACCTAGATCTAGCAATGTTTACATTGCTAGACCTAGATCTAGGTCTCTGATATGTGAAGTGAGAAATAGACAAGAAAGGAGAGAGACACTAAAGCAAGTTAGCAAGAAAGCAAGGAAGCACTCACGCACACACACACACACACACGCACACACACACACACACACACACAGAGACAGAGAGAGGGATTGCGGGAAGTCCAAGAGTACGGTAGACACATTTTATGTATTCATGGGTCAAAGGTCCAGCCAATCGTAGCCCAGATTACGCCCTCTGTATAGTCGCATGTAGGTTAAAGGTTTCTCTACTTTAACTTCCAGGTCGTCAGGTACAATCGCGGCGGGGCTGTAGTGTGCACTGAAACCTCGACCCGATCAGCCCGACCAGACCCGACCCAACCCGATCGCGTATGTAACATATATACAACATAAATCTCATTCCAGGCTTTCTAAAATTAGCCACGAAATAACGACAAACTAGCAGGTTGTAGATAGATATGGCAGAACTAACCTCCTCATATGTTATGGCAAACTTGACCAAGAAAGCCAACGGCACACTCTGAAGCAACCCTAGCTTCACAGCAGGAAGGGGAGGCTGGTACTCAATAGCAGCTGAAAAGAGGTCATTAGAAAAGGGTGTTATTGAGAAGTTGGTGAACAGCAGCCTTCATGCTAGAGACTGGGATGTCCATTTAAAGAGCAAGTCTCCAAAAGGGAAGGGTGGGTTTTTTGTGTGTTTTTATAAGGTAAACGTTTCCATTCCTATGTAAATTATTCAGATCATTTGCAAAGCAGTCTGCTTTGATCTTGCCTATCAAGGCTAGCCTGTACCTTACAATTACCAAACAAAATTACTTCTTTAACACTTTTATACAGTATATTCCAAAAAAATAAGACCAAAGTTTCAGAGCCGAATTGATGGAATCTATTTTTGGAAATGCGCTATATAAATGTTATATATCATTATTATTATTATTATTAATTATTATTGAAGCACACTCTTGAGAGATCTTTTCAAATAACCAAAAGGAAATGTATGCCAATAAGACAGAATAACAAAAAATTTCACATTGACCTGACAATTTAACTTTTCGATAAAGCTGTTACATACTTGGGAATAAAATTAAAACAAAGTCTGGTGAATCCTGATTTGAAGTTATAATATTAAGCCTATTAGATACATGATCAATTTGGATTTTACCTGCTTTGGGAAGCTTCTTAATCTTACCCATAGAACCTGCCATTATAAAACAACACTTTAACCCTTTGAGCCCTGACCTCCTGAGGCTACCATGCCCCTCTGCCTCAGCTCCTGAGCTCCAGCGCAATTTACACCTTCATTCATATGATTGTCTCAGAATCACATTCCATATCCTACTCAGGGTAGTCCTCGTCATTACCAGCATCTAATTCAGAAAGATCTTCAAATTTACATATAACGTCATGTATAGTAAACACTGTTTTCCATGCACATTTTGTCCCAGGCAGGCTAGTTTGGGGAAAGGGTCTAGCTCAACGGTGTACCGGTGGCTAGATATACAAACAATGCTACATGCCGTCGGTTTCTAGAGCTCAAAGGGTTAAAAAATGAAAACGGACCCAAATTGTTTCTTCTTTTGTTGTATGACAGGATACAATCCTCAGTATTTAATTTACCAAAAGGTAAACCTGTGTTTATCCTCTTACAAAGAAAGCACGCCAACTGGAAAAACAATGAACATTAAAACTTGTAATGGTTCACAAACAATTTGAAGTAATAACTGCCAAAACATAACAGCTACTCTGTCAGAGGTCATATGTTTTATAATTTTCGTGACCGACTTTGTTTTAAGCACTTTGGGCATAATTCTGCTTTTCCCTATACTAGAAACAAGCCTTTTAAAAATAAAAGTACCTGCATGATGAGGAGGTATTGCCATGATAACCCGCTGACAAAGAATCTGAAGGTTGTTGGATGTCGTCACACGAGCGCCTTCTATGGACTGCAAAGGAAATAATGAAAAAAATCAACACTTACATCTTTAAAGGAAACGAGAGAAAGAAAGGCATATATTTACCAGAGTGGCTGCCAATAAGTGCCTTGAAAAATCTTCTAAAAGCGTCAACTTTGTAATGCACATTTTTTTAGCCTTTATTTCAAAAAGTGTACTGCATCTCTGAGACAGCTCCTTCTTTCTTGGATGGACATGAACATTACTAAAAATTTGACTATCCAAAACGGACTCTTCAGGTAAAGTAGTCCTTATTCTAACAACACAGAACCGGAAGCATACGACAGAACAGCGATACTTGTGAAAAAGCAGACAACACTGACAACAATTAGCTCATCTCACCTGTACTATATTAGAGACGGGTTGATTCAGGTAAACAAATCGTTTCCCAATCTTGTGCACCAGGTGAGTGGAGATCTGATGGACACCTCCCTACAAACAAAACAACAAGGCAAGAGACTGTATTAACTATTTGACTTTCACATTAACTCTTAGTTTTTAATTTTAGTAAGAGTTTTATGGCACTTGCCATACAATAAGGTCATATAAGTGCCGAAGATTAGAAGTGTTACAAGAGAGTCACAAACACAGAAAAAAGGAGGAGAGATAAGAAAATAGGTATTTAATAGCAAACCACAAAAAAAAAAAACACCAACCATCTACCACACAAACTCTAGCAAAAAGCTGAGTCATTTTACAGAGTCTATAATAAAGTACCCAAAGAAATCTACAAATGAAACCGTATGTCCAATGACAGGAAGAATTTTAAAATATCTTCAACTTTAAGTTGTAACAGTTATTATAAAGACAAATATAATTTCTCTCTTACAAAATTGAAAGGATGATGAAAAGAAGCTTTACCTTTATGTTTAAGATGAGAAAAGACAATTTTTATAATTCTCTCCAGTGGACCATTCGAAATCTGCTTTAGATGCCTGTAATGGCCTTAAATGAATAAGACTTCACTGAACTTTTCACTTATGGTATTGTGCATTTTTAAAAGAATTTTAACAAAATGGTTCATTCAAGATAAAGAAATCCTGTTGAATAAAAGCTTGCTTTTAGGATAACATGAATAAATTCAAATAGGGTTCATTGTGATAAAGCAGTTGGGATATGATTCAACTAAACCTTCAAAGAACAAAAATAAGTGTTTGCTTTGTGTCAGTTTGAGTAAAGAAAATCATATTGACTCAATAAAGGTCATTTAGTGCAAGCCAAAGACAAGATTGATGGACAGAGGGAGAGTCAGGCAATTTAACCTGCCAGTGACATCCTCCACCTACCCACTAGTATGATAAGTGACATTTTAAACGTGACTCACCTTCACCCGACATTCTGCACCAGTATACTCTCCTGGCCGATCAAATATCTGCAAACCACCAGCAGACCTAATGTACATGAGAAAGTAGAGCAACGTCATTTCTGCTGGGGCCAGACCAAACATACATCTGCAGGCAGCATCCACAAGATTTTTAGCCTCTGGAAGAAGAAATAAATAATTTAAAAAATACATCTATACAAACTTTTAGTTTTACAGTTTTACTTTTAGAAAGAGTGTTACGGCACTTGCAAAACAAAAAAGCCATATATATAAATGCAGAATAATAGATTATGTGTTACAAGAGAGTAACATACACAAAAAAGAAGGAGGGGAGATAAGGACGACAGATGTTTGATAGGAAAGAAGAAGCAAACCACACCAGAGCACCCGCCAACCACCCACTCTATACAAACTGTATCTTCAAAATCGCAATCGGTAGGAAAGACAGTCATATACATAAACATCAGTTGCACTGCAGGTTGAAAAACCAGCAGTCAAGACAGAGGCTACCGGGGTTTTTTTTTTTTTTTTTTAAATCATAAACTTGCTGGCAGTCACATTCATTATTGGGTGAACTCACAAACTACTTGCAGGCAGGATCTTGCTCCTGAGCCTTCATTTAGTTTTAGTACGAGTGTTACGGCACTTGCAACACAATAAAGCCATATAAGTGCTGAAGAATAAAAGTGTTACAAGAGAGTAACAAACACAAAAAAAGAAGGAGGAGAGATCAGGACGATAGACGTTTTATAGGGAAGAAGGAGCAAACCACACGAGAACACCCGCCAACCACCTGTGAGCCATAGTTTGCCCTTGCCTGACCTTTGACATTTCTTTTAACAAGTTGAGGTGTTATCTCTACATTCATCAGCAGATTTTAATTGCAAAAGCATTTAATATACAGACATCTTAATACAATTCAAGCACTCCCCAAGACGACAGATGCCAAAAGCTGAAATAGTAAATCACAAGAAAAGACGACCTGTCTTTCATACATTAAAATTACACAACCTACTACTACATGCCCATGGGGCATTATGTGCCATGCTGGATTAATTAATTAATTTAAAAGCACACAAAACTTCAGAGACGTACAACACAAACAGACCTTGAGTCCACAAGTTTTCCTCTCTGTACTTCTCAAAACTGATGCCATCCCACACAAGTGCGTGAACGGAATTTTTTAGGTCTCCTCCTGCAAGTTTTTTCCTTAACCGCTTCAACTGCAATGGAGTAGTAAAGGGAGGGGGGAGAAATATGAAATACTATAAAACACGGACAACAAAGCTTAACAAAAATACTTTCTGACAGTAAGCGTAATTGTTTTTTCTTCTTTTGGTAAGTGTTTTACCGCGCTAGCAACTGCATAAGGTCATATGAGCACATGGGACACATTTTCAGTTGGTAGGAATTTTTGAATTTTGCCAGAGTGGCAACCGAAGCCTACTCTTGTCGATTTTGGGACCACTGAGGAATCTTTAACACGCACAACTTGCACACGGGGCCTCCAAGATTTTCCACCCTAATCCGAGACAGATAGGTGTAGATCTTTCCTACCATAAGATCAGGGGTGTGGCGGAAAGACAGCAGTAAGAAGGATCCAAGGAGTAGCAGTAGAAAGGCTGCAGAAAGAGTCAGGAGCCCAGAGGAGGGGGCAAACGTGGCGAAGGGATTGGGGCAGAAAGTGGAGACGAAAGCAAGACACCAGAATATTGTTACAAGATCAGGAAAGGATGTGAAAGGAGAAAATTTTAGAGAAAAAAATGTTCAGTCGCTCTCCGGATTCAAACCCGAGACCTACACCTTGACCTCTACGCCACGAGAGCCCCCTAAGCGCAATCTCTAGAATAAAATAGATCAACAAACTGAAAAGCAAAAATGTATTTGAGTATGTTTGATTATTTCCAGCGTCTCATTTATGTCTAGTCTAGCATGTACATAGCAAACATGCAAAAAGCAAACACATTTTCAGGTCTCAATTTTTTTCTTATAACATGTGTATTCTTTGTATATAAAACATGTACATAGTGAAATCCATACATAACAAAAAGATGTCAGCTCCCTGCAGGTGGGCCCTGCCAATATTACTACAAGCATGCTAGAAGGTACTTTTAAAACTCTGTACACTGTTTATTATTTTTAAATGGTCACTGAGGAGCTCCCAGTTACATTTTATATCATTTGTTTCCTTTTCATAGCTTTCTATTTCAGAGGACAAAGGTAACAGACAAAGATTCAGTTAATACAAAATCAAAGTCTTACAACTGAACATAACAATTACAATTGGAATAAAACAGAAGTATAGAATCACAAAGAGAACTCACTTTCCAAGTGAACTGCATCAAGTCCAGTCGTGTTTGCCATGATAAGACAGGAACATTGACGGCTTCAGAACCACCCTGAGGGGCAACTGGGTTGAATGTGTTGATGTGGAATTTGCGCAACAAATAGTGCAGGTGGGGCTGTGGTCTGTATTAGATAGAAAAATACTATGAGGTCAGTGAGACAAATTTAATCACATCAAGGCAAAAAGCAATAAGAAAAAACCCGGACATATCAAAACAATGTGAATGAAAATTTGAGTAATAAAAATAATAACAAAAATGATATTCATAACTTTGATGATAATAATAATAGATTGCATTTGTACAGCACAAATTCCCACTCAACAGAAAACTCTACGCGTTCATGGATTTGATGTATATAACACATTTATCCTACTCAAAAGAAAGCTCTCTGTACTTTTTAATCCATTATCTATTATTTAATCCTGCATCCATCTAATAGTAGAAGATCATTGGTCAAATGAACTCGATCTGTATGCTCTAATAGAATTGGGTCAGATCGATTAGTGGTAGCGCTTATTTTGCATTGTAGCCTTCTAATTTGTTGTATTCATCAAAGGAATCGTGCTTTAAATGGTTAGATTTTGGTGGATTTGATCAAACTGCAAAAATGGTAATTTTTGCACCTCCATGAAGGAAAAGCTACCCGCTGTCAAATGAACCAAATGAAAACTTGACAAAACTTATCTCTGTAATGTGCACTGAGTATCATAAAACACTGGGAAGTCGTAGAGATTAAGCAGGTGGCTACCTGCTAAATCTCTAGTCTCTGACCCTTGACCAACAATTAGAACAAGGCAATCCAGGGATGACAAAGTGGGAGAGGCCAGCAAAAGACCTCCCAACATGTCATTCTTCCCAAATTTTCAGCCACACTGCAAAAGAAAGCCCCCCCCCCCCCCCCCCCCACACATATAATATATACACACACATTTATATTCACCTATAATACATATTAGAGTACTCTAGAGTACTGCAAAGAACATCTGTTAGTATCTCATGATGAGGTCTTGAAAAAACACAGAAATAGAGTATTGTGAGTAACCAACTTCTTCTTCTTCATACTTTATGCTTTATGGTAGATAGATGGTGAGGACTGAAGTGTTCACGAACTCCACAGTGATTCCCAGGTCGAGAAGGTTGCCATACAGCTTCAGATGCATGTCCCTGGGCTGAGGTCAGTATTTTGTCTTGCTGTATCCAGTAGTGGGCACTCCTGGAGAATATGATGTGCATCTTAGCGGCTGGCACCACAAGGACAGTTGCGTCCATCACCAATCTTGAATCAGGAGAACATGTGATGCTTCAGCCTGTTGTGTCCTGTTCTGGGGTCTGAAGATTATCATTTGGTCGGCTCTTAGGAGTTGGTAGATTGGGTCCTTTCTTCTTTGTTGTTGCTAAGTCTCGTTCCATTGGGCATGGATTGCTGACTTAATCAGTGTTTTAGCCTCCAGGTAGTTAGTAACCAACAATAACAAATATATTTTCTATATAGACCTATTGTTATAGATAATAAATGTAGCAATGACCACGAAAATCCTTTTTTTTGCCAGAAAGTGTTTGCAAATAGGTGTATTTTGTAGCTTTATCTTCACAGAGCATGGAACTTTTTGAATTTTTGAAATCCATCAATAAACAAAAAAGTTACAGATTTTTTAATCAATTAATTTCTGGTACACTTTTATATAATGAAAAAAGCCCAAAATATGGGACGTTCTTTGGTGAGTTTTGAGACAATATTCGCCATAACTCGCTCATTTCTCGGAGTATTTAAAAGAAACTTAGCAACCCAGTACATTTTGTAGTGCAGAATCTAGTCCTGCTTTCAGATTTTTCATAGCTATCCTATTTTTTGAGTTATGAAGACGTTTATAGGTAAAAATGTGGCAGTTTTCGGCGCGTTTTGAGACAATATTTGTCATACCTCGCCTATTTCCTGGAATATGTAAATAAAACTTGGCAGTCTAGTACATTTTTTAATGCAGAATCTAGTCATGCTGTCAGATTTTTAATATCTGTCATACTTTTTGAGTTGTAAAGACATTAACAGGTAAAAAAGTGGCATTCTTTACAGACTTAGAAAGATTATCAGTCATATGTTCTCCCAAAGTCATGATATTTGAATGAAACTTGGCAACATAAAAGGTTCCCCCTTGCCAAGCAATGTTCTGGATCAATTTGTCACAAAAATGTAAGTAGAGAGCTACTAATAAATCCAGTTCTGTACTACTAAAAGCGTGCATACTTTGTTATAGAAAATAAGATCGTCTCTGTGTATATCCATTGTTGGACAGTGTCCTATTGTGTGTTAGATTAAGATGCGTTCAGATAATACAGTTTACAAGTCATGGGAATATTTCGCATGTGTAGGCTACTACTCATACAATAAATGTAACATATTTACACCCCCCCTTCTCTCTCTCTCTCTCTCTCTCTCACGCGCGCACACACACACATGCACGCGCGCGCACTCACGCACGCACACGTGAACGATAACAATGTATAAACGGGACTATCTTCCCAGACTGGACTAAATAAGTACCATACTCTTTAATAACAATCTTAATGCCTCACTTTGCCAAACAGAGCACACAGGACGAGTCCAAGTGTGTGCTTTCCCAAGAGGGGGGAATAGGCTTTCATAACGCAAACACAATGCCATACCACTTCTCAAGATGTTTGCTTTTCTGTTTCTATTCTTCTGTCATGCAATCAAGCAAATACAAATGACTACATCTATTGTATTGTGACTAAAATGCAACAAAAACGCAAGTTATCAAGGCCCCCGTTTAGTTTTCAAGTATCCTTCCCCCCCTTTCCGGTTCACATAAGCGGGGCCTCGTTTGTAGCGCCCGAGGCGACCGATGGCTGATGACGTCACTCAGTGGAAATTTCCCAGCAGCAGTTCGTTCACCCAGTACGCGCAAATGGCAATGTCGCTTTTTCCCTTAGTTACTTCCACATTTTTAAAGATTACGCGAAAACCGCTAAACACAGAAGCTTGAAATTTTAAGGGAATAAAGAAAAATGGTGTACAACGTATCAGTCAGTTTGACAAATCACAGCTCCGAAAAATCTTCAAAGCGCACCACATCAACCACTTTTGCAAATGTTTTCGACTGCTTCTAGGATGGGTACAATGTTGTCAAACTGCATACTACGAGATTGACCTCTTTTCTGATTGGCTGCCAAGTTTCATTCATATCCATTCACGAGAAGCGGCGTGAGAGCGAGTTGAAGACAACAACCTTTGCGTTAGTGCGTCCCACGAAACACCCCCGCTGCGGGGGCCAAAAATCGGCAGAACAAAACGCGCTCGGTGGGCATTGCTAATAAATGAGAAACAAGACTTTACACACATAAGGAACTTACAGACACTTACTGTTCAAATTTTACATACCTGCCAACCCATTCTCCACCCAAATCCCAAAAGTCTTTAGTGCCATCAGCAGAAGAAATCTGTCTCGTCAAAGTACGTCCACCGATCCTGTCTGAGGAACAAAAGTGAAAGGGTAAGGAAAAAGTAAACCGACTAATCACACATAAGCAGATCAAAATTCTGCAACTGTGGAACAGCATACAGTTTAATTGCCATCTATTTGAGTAGGCTATCAATCTCTATTAGATTACACTTTGTACCATATTTTACACACAAAAATCCTCATGCTCAGCACACTGAGGACTTTTTATTATGTGTATATGGTACCTCTATTTTTTTTCAAACCATGTACTATAATTCTACTATTGGCCATACCTTATCTGCCTGCTTTGACAAGAATTCATTCTGCTTTAATAAATTCATGCCAGTGTTTGACTATGGTTATAAAACAACTAAAAATAAGTCAGAAATTCATTAACACCTTATCTCTGGGAAGCTACTGTACTCCCAGCAGCTCGGGTTGGCGAACCGCTGTATGTGAGCCGCTGGCAGCAGCTCGTAACATGCCTTTACGAAGTCTTTAACATCAAATCACTTTTCCCCAATGACCAAAAACAGGTCTCTTTTACCGGTAGTTCTTTCATAAGATGAAGAACTATCATAATTTAATGAGGGATGAGTGACGTATATATCGTCACTTTTAGGTTTAGTACCAAAAGAAGGCTTATGTTTCACCTGATCAGGACAGCAAAGACTTGGATGTTTTTATTTAAAGTGGCAGGCCTACTAATAACACTAATATTAGCCTACTTGTAAGGTAGTGTCAATTGCGACTGGATCATCCGGTCGGAACTGACACTGCATCAATTGTGACCGGAGACATAGTACGCAGCTCTTCTTTCATGAAAGTCGGTTTTCACATTTTGGCTCAAATGTAGAAGACGTATTTCCGCCATCTATTTTTGTCGTCTTCCGGGGGCTTCCCTCGCCAGCTGACTTGGGAAGATTGAAGAATACCGGACCACTCGTACTATTGCGCGAGAATGCTGCTTTAATAAATTCATGCCAGTGTTTGACTATGGTTGTAGAGGGGGGGGTCTCCCCCCTGACAAACTGCTAATGAATAGATCTAGGCTACCGGTCTGAAATTCTTCATTGAGAGAGATTAAAAACTAGTGAAAATCATGAATTCCTAAGGTTGTCAAGACAGGCAGAGGTAGTCATCCGCTGGTCCGGTATCTTTCAATCTTACCGTGCACTTTGGGACTTTGGCCAGCTCTATCCGAATATATTTGGTAGGCGCTATTTGCAATGCTGTGTTCTGAATAGCTCCCATGCTATTTGAAACGCCAGTACTAGATCTAGAAATCTAGATCTAGAAATCTAGTAGCCATCGTTTCAACATTTATATATACTATTGTACTTCTGCCTGAATTGTGGATGATCCTGTCACAATTGACGCAGTGTCAGTTCCGACCGGATCATCCGGTCACAATGGACGCTACCTACTTGTAATTGTCATAGTCATAACATTGATTCAATTATTCAATTGATTACCAAGTCCCACAAGTGTAACAAAGCTGTTTTATCTCATGAACCCACGACTTTTACTTACAGAGCTAGATCTCGCTGGATCCAAGCAGATCGGGTCAGCGGGGCCTTCGGCCCCATCGCGGCCGATGAATGCGCGGGGATTTCAGGATTATATTACGGCTATAAATAGAAGGGATGGCTCCCTATATAGAATGCATTGGACAAAAAAGACAAAAACTGGCGTTTTCGGAAAAAATTAATTGAGCGACCCCACAAAGCGCTAAAGTGTAACTTTAGCTGTTCGGGAAATTGAAATGAGAACTTGAAATGCTCGTTAAGGATTGCAAAAAAATATTTACGGATTGGGTCGGAACTACTTTTTGCTCCCGAAATTTAGCTGACTTGGGAACTCTCTCCGGAACTACTTCTGGTCAAATCTGTTATTCTGTAACTGTAATAGTACCATTAGTTAAATTAGGTCAATATCTTATGATTGTGTGAGATAGTAGTTATCTGCTGTTTAACTAGCTACAATTAATAAAGAAAAGTTTTTTTGTGCATGTAATGGATTTAGAATGTTATATGCTATCACATTGTGAAGAAAATATTTGATGTTACATTCTTATATGGGGAAAAACAATCATAAGAGGAGTAAATAAAAATCAATGTATGGCTTATTAAGGCTTTGTTTATGGTACCTTATTAATGATGAGAGTTATATGACGCTAAGAGGTGCAATATTTAGGACAATGACGCTAATCAACGCATGTAAATAGGGCAAGGGTATATAAAGCGTGAGTACTCACGCCAAGCTTTAGTTTCTGCATTGGTGCCAAGCTTTAGTTTCTGTATTGGTACCATAATGGTGTTTACTGTGTTTGACCTTCATGTGTTGAGGACTTCCGTAACGAGCGACCACTATGAGACAGAGCAGAATTGAGGGCTAGGGGTAGGGGCAGATCTAGGGGTAGGGGTAGGGGTAGGGGTATTGAGGGCACAGAGCAGAATTGAGGGGTAGGGGCAGATCTAGGGGTAGGGGTATTTAGGGGTAGGGGCAGATCTAGGGGTTGGAGTAGGGGTAGGGGTTGAATAACCGTGAGTAAAATACAAACTATACACACATTTTATTAAATGAGCTATTACAATGACTAGGGGAGTATTCCATTTGTAGTGATTGGTCAAACACGCGTACGAATACTTGTTGGAGGATGTAAACAAAGATGGCGCATGCAGGGACATTCGATTGGATTTTCAGATTCTTTAGTCGACTTTGGACATAGTGAGTGCTTTTATATCGTATTTAGAACTCAAATTATGTTTTTTGAATGGATATTGTACAAAGAGTTTTAATTGTTAAGTGGTTAATAGTTTTTCTTTCTCATTTTGGAGGGAAATTAACACTTTTGCTGGCGTATTAATATTTTTCCCGATTTTTCTCTATTACAGAAGTCTCCGCCTAAGATCCCACCGCTTACGATCCCGGTTCGCTTAAGATCCCGTTGTTTTAAGAAAACAGAATTTTTACTATACAAAAGTCACCCCTAAGATCCCGCTCTGATGGTCTACATTCGGTTAAGATCCCGCATTTCAGATCATAATTTGCGAAACAAAAACCCGGGCGGGCACAGCCGATCAACCAATTGTGAAAAGTTGAGATCAATAAACTGTACGTTGCATCAAAGATCAGCCACTATCGTAAATGTGATCCCACACACGTTGTAAAACTCAATGAAGCGATACAATGTCTGCCTCAGACGGGATCACACCGGGGTGTGAACTAACCGATGCGTTTGTTTTCCCCACGCATCGCACTCACACCTGAGCTCTCCCCCTAAATTTGCATCACTCGCTGGGTGGGTAGGGCCTACACGTTCGCTCCAGGCGGAATCACATCGTACCGTGAACTCTTCCCTGACCATTGCAGCAGTTGTCTCTACTCCCGAATTTGCAAAACAGACTGAATTTTAATTGGTGTGTTCACAACGTAATGGTGTGTAACGACAAAGGCGGTTTTTTTTGTTTGGGGGGGGGGGGACTGGGTCAGAAATGTGGTAAAGGGGAGGGGCAACTGGATAAGCGTAGATCTTGAGACTCATGATAGGATAATAAGTGAAAATGGCATGCCTCGTCCCACTATGCACCGTGATAGGTCATCAAGGTTAACCACTCTTTGCTCGCCATACGCCATAAACCCACCAACCAAGGGGGCACATCAGCTCATTGTAGAGGGAAGGGAGACCATTTTACCGATTGTGAGCCTTAACATGGGTCACCATAGATTCTTCCCTGGGTTCGTCGGTTAAGATCCCGGTTCGTCTAAGATCCCGCATTTCCTTGCTCCCGAGCACCAGGATCTTAGGCAGAGACTACTGTATTGCATTGTATTGACCCGGTCTGCTTGGATTTTACCCTAGATCTATAGATTCTAGGCCTAATGACTAATGCCAATATAAAACGGTGACACATGTGATCATAAAGGAAAGGAGATCATAAATCCCCCCCCCCTCCCAAAAAACCCCACCAACAACACGTATTCACTGTTTCGGCGATGTGAATGCTAAGCGTACGTGACCTGTTCACATGCGTCTGGGCTTAGATGGCCTACATCTCGTTCTCATTTCAGTTCGACAATCATCAGCGCCGATAGGCCTAGATCTAGAAGAATCTTTCAATCAAGCTTTGTGTGTAAAAATTAAAAAGAGTAGGGTCTAAGGACGGATTCTATAATTATCTAGATTCTAGAACACAACATGGATCGCTTACCTTTGGCTTCAACTATTGCAATTCTGAGACCTCTGTCTTTTTTCCATAAATAAAAAGCAGCGGACAGCCCTGACAATCCTGCCCCGATAACAACAACATCACACTCGAAAGACTCCATCGTTGGTCGACCTCGGCAAAAGTGAATGCTGCAACCACCGGTTGATTGACCTCAGTTTCCTCGCCAAGTACACCATATCACGTGACAAAAACAAACGAAGCGGCGTTGACTGCAATGTCTCTGGTTGACTGTACTGTGTCCAAAGATAGGCCCTAGTACAGCCTGTAGTATCTTTGCTGTGTCTACACTAAGTATAGAATTCTGTGACCCTCGTTAATCCCCGGTGAATTGATACTTGAATATTATTAAATTATTTAAATGTAGATCTAGATCTAGATATAGGTGTGAAATGTTTTCCCCTCTGCTGAGGGAGATTTTAAAACACTTATATATTGATAATTGAAGGGTGGTATCCGTAATTTATCTAATTTGACCTAAAATAATAATTAGGCTATATTATAATGGTTGTGATTGTAAATAAATCTAGATCTAGGCCTATTCTTTAAAAAAAATGTTTTTAACTTTAGCTTTTCAGTTTGAATTTTGCAACCCAATGTAGGACTACTGTAATATTCTACGACATTACATTTTCTATAATATTTCCATTACAAACCTCTTTGAATACAGGCCTAATCTGTCCATGATCATCGGTTGAATAAGGCGGTTAATATCCCCTCCCTCCCCCCAATCTCATACGTAAGTTCAACGACAAAAGTCAAGGACTCGTGAATTTGAGTCAACAGCAGCTTGTTTGTTTGCTGCAAATTTTTTTCTATCTAAAATATAGATTATATTATTAGCATCACAATATGAAGTTCGAGCATTGGCACGTCTCACAAGGCGCCTATAGATTGTGCTGCAGGTTGCGAACATCTCGGATATAAAATGGAATGACGAGGAATGAGATGCGATAGACTGGGGCGGAGGGAGGGGGGAGTTCGAGGCTCGAGGAAGGGGGGGACATGCAGAGAAA
>NW_004797452.1:625594-626454 GCF_000002075.1 Aplysia californica
GATGGGGAGGGGGGGGGGACAAGGGACATAATCCACGAATATTTCAGGCAAGAATAGGAATCTATAAAATTGTTTCCCTTTAATGTAAGGCTGCCGACTCTGAGCCAACTTTATGTTGATGTGTGAAAGTGAAAGTGAAAGCCGCTATGGCGGCTGGCTGTCGGATAACGCCTAATAACGGAGTATCGGCAATAGGTAGGCCACCGCTGAAGAGTATTTCAGAGGCGGTCCTACGTCAGTGGGACATAATAATCCGCTTGTCCGCCTTGCTGACCCAGTGCCGCACAGTCAGCCGAGCAAGTCATGCTGTCTGGGTTGTTCTTTTTTGCTTGCTGTGGATCCGATGGCCTCAAGTTAATGACAATGTAATTGTAGAGAGCATGTTACTGTCAGTGCCCCCCCCCCCTTTATCGTAGTACTAATCAAGACTATATATCTAGATATTTTGCCAACAGAATGAATGTTCATAATCAGTGTTATTATCAAGAGTATTGTGAGTGTGAAGATCTTTAGTAGATCTAGATCTAGATTCTAGATCCCATGCCATCATTAAAAAAAACACAACCAAACCAACAACACATAAATATTGTAACATTGCCAATTATGACATATTGTTGGCAATAAAATGTATTAGACTATTTCGCAGTATTTCCTCTTCGAATAAAGTTTTAAAATACTGATGTAAGGTGTCCTCCAAGCCCTACCACTAGCATCAGCGTCCGCACAGTAGAGCTGGGCGAAGGGTCGATTCCGGGACTGATGACTGATTCCCATGATTATTGCCAAAGATAGTAAATAACAAGATGGGCCACTCAGCCAAAAAAGTGTCCGCAGGAAGTATGCTCTTTGCTTCAGATGGC
>NW_004797452.1:626554-677662 GCF_000002075.1 Aplysia californica
GAGAGAGAGAGAGAGAGAGAGAGAGAGAGAGAGAGAGAGAGAGAGCTTTTGGAGACAACTTGACAACATGACATAATTTATCAAGGGTTGGGACCCAGACTATGGGCTGAGAGCAATATACGCGCCATACAATCATCGAATCATGGTAAACGCCATTTCTGAAACAGACATCGGCGGCCATTCTCTTAATTCCACCTATGTTCGTGTCTCCCACCTTTGCATTACCGTCTCAAGAAGACGAATTCGTTGTCTCTGCTTCTCCCCCCCCCCCCCCCCCCTCCCAACTTGTTTTATGAAAATGTCTGAGAAATCAGTTGTTTTTATTGCCCTATCCAGATACGTCATAGAATTTCTCTGCTTGCTCAACATGCTCTGTTGATCGTGTACATGATATATATAGCTTTGAAAAACGACAGTGTGAAATTGGGAAAATAAGCATCAAGAAGGACGCCTGTTTAGCCATTTAGCATTGCAAACTCTCTTTTATTAGTGTCTGGGTGTGTGTGCGTCTCCCTCCCTTAAACTTGCTTTCTCAAAATAAAATGTATCCCCTCCTCCCCATCCACTCCGTGTTTACCCCCCTCCCCTTTCCACTCCGTGTTACCTCCGTGCTCTTGCCACCCTATTATTATTTATTATTTTTTAGGCTGAATAGCAGTACTATATAATGTGGGTATTGATGCAAATCCAGTAATGACTCAACGTGACCTTGGTTTGACTCCACATATTGTCATATTGTCTTCCCGTAGAGTGGCGAAACGTCTTGTAAAGGGCATAGATTTTAATGATTGAAAGAAACAGAAAAATATAATTTGATTACGAATGTAACTGTAAAGCACACAGGGCATGGACAAAAAGATATAGAAGTACAAACAAGACTAAACATACAAGTGGCGATGGAAGGAACACTACACACCCTCAGAAAGCCCAGTGGGAACATCACAAGACAGTGTGGAGGAAACATTGAGGAGATGTGTGGAAAGGGACATGAGAGAGATGACTTGGAATGGGCTTGGAAGGACAGCCCAGGCAGAGATAAATGGAAAGAGCTTAAGTATGTGGCCTATACCCTGCCAGCTTTATGACACAGGGCATGGTGTAGACTGCATGTGTAGCATGGCGACAAGCGCTATATAAATGCAATTAGTAGGCTATTATTATTACCCGTGCATGCCAAATCATGTTTAGTCAACCTTTCTATATGAAACTAGCATGCTAGAAAAAGAAAGATAAAGATGAGGAGAAAAACATCATTAGTAAAGGGAGGAGTAGTAATATAATATTTAGTCTAATTAAAAAACAATCTCTTTCATTAATCATCAATTATAATGTATAGACAAGATCTCAGTCTAATACAGGATTCGGCTATATAGTATAACAAGGGGGTCATATCGGTCTCGGCAGTTTTGTTGAAGGAGGTTTTGTTACAGCCGGGGCCTGTACTACTGTTATGCTGCCACCACCGCTAATGTTGTTGTTGCTGCTGCTGTTGCTGTTGCTGTTGCTGCTGATGTGACGATGATGATGACGATGATGATGAAGATGATAATGATGATGATGATATCCCACAATATAACCTTAAGACCCTCTTTGCTAATGTTAGGTCCATTTTCCTGCTATCAAACAACGCCCATTTAGTTTTGCTCCCAGTTGCTCACGAGGAAGCCCAAGAGGCGAAACGTTGATCTGTTTCAATAAAACATATAGATCTAGACCTATTTAAATAAACATTTTATATTTTTATATTATTTTGTCTGAAAATCAAACGAGACTCTCCCTCCTACTCTGCTTTCCAAAACAATGATGATGATATTATTATTATCATTATGATGATGATGATGATGATGATGATGATGATGATGATGATGATGATGATGATGATGATGATGATGATGACAATAATACATTTATGGAGCGTTCACCCCTTCTAGAAAATGGACAATTAGGGAAGGTTAGTTATATCCAAGACGGTGGGTTATATTATGGTATTATTATAACACTTTAATACTCTTAAGGTGCTTGAAAATAAGCTTTTGGGGCGCATTACATTTTCACAACCAAGCACATACATTTATTGTTGAAAGCAAACCGATCACCATGGGACATGCTCAATTCAATACATAGGAAAAAAGTGGATAAATATCCAACTTATTATGGATTGATAAACGAAAACGGCATCTGCTCTTGATTCCACGAAACTCGTTTTTCGAATGAATAATCACATATACGAGCGCAGCTGAATAATAATATTTACGAATACAGCTCTTCTTTACCCGAAAAGCGTTTATAGCACGCAACTGCGAAACATGCTTCGCTTTCCGGAGTGATGAAAGTGTGTTGTAAAGTATAGCCCAAGGCTTCCCGTTCTCAAAGCAAAGCATATTGTCGTTGTTTTGAGCCCACGACTTTCTAGAAAGGGATTCGTTCTAGAAAAGGACGTATTAAAGGAAAATAACCCCGACAGTCCAAAATGAGGCTGTATACGGACCCAGGGAACTTTCAAAGTTTGAAATTGTTAATTGCAGCCAAGGTTGCCTCCGTAAAAGTCGAAAAAATAGAGGCGAAGCCTGGAGGTAGGTACCACAGCACAACAGAACACTGAGACTAGATCTGGATATAGATCTAGTGTTGGTGTTCTGTGCACAGCACTATTCTGACTGTTCAGCCAGCACTAGAATCTAGGTTGGATCTAGATTTTCTATATTAGATGGCCACCTCTATTCTCACCCGGAGTGAGAATAGTGCAGGCGAGTCTTGTGGCTATTCTCACCCGGTGCGCGTTCACCAAATTTTGCGTTCACCCTAAACCACATAATTCTACACTGTGATATTAGATTTGAAAGTGGCTATTCTCACCCGCCCGGAAGTTCTCGCAACATCAACTCCTCCCCTCTTCTCTCTCTCTCTGTCTCTTTCTGAAATACTGTCTATCGGTGTGGACGATCAAATTAACCAAAACAAAGTTAAAAAATGATGTTAAAACACAAAAGTAAATTAATTTGGTTGTCTACAAAGATGCTACGGCTATTTAACTTTTCGAATCGAGCCGAACTGCGTGGGTCGCCATTTTGTTTTGCCCGGAAATTCTCGCGCTACTCCTCTCTCTCTTTCTCTCTCTCTCTCCACTGCCCACAGACAAAATTGTACGCTTTTAGTAGGCTACAGTTGTAATGGAACGTTTGTTCACGGCACAGAATTCTACAATTTTTCTGTTATCACAGTGTAGAATTCTGTGGTTTAGGGTGAACGCAAAATTTGGTGAACGCGCACCGGGTGAGAAAAGCCACAAGACTCGCCTGCACTATTCTCACTCCGGGTGAGAATAGAGGTGGCCATTAGATTTAGAGCATGGGATCGACCTGTGATCTGATTTCTTTTTTCTTTTCAATACGTGTCGCTCACAGTGAAATTACATGAAATCTTAAATTGTTCATCATTGATTTTACGGAAAGAAGTGTATACAGACCTGGTAACCAGGAACAAAGTCACGAAGTATACAGACCCGGTAGGGGAACTCTTTTGTGATTTCGGAAAGTTTCAGCGCCCAGACCCGGTAGTGTGTATGTGTGTCAGGGGTGGCTCGTACTCATGGGTCTAAAAAGTGGGCGTGCACAATTAAGCTATCTTAGGGTCTTAGGCTGAAGATAATCAAGGGCAGAGTAAATGGGATGGTGTATAATTTTAGGATCTTTGGGTTGGTGAAAGAAGACCGTGTGTGCTTTTATTTTCATTCTTTTTACTTGTGGCTTTGAATTCTAGATCTAGAATTAAATCTGTTTGTTAGCTAAACACGTCAATTTCATTCACCCTGCATTAGAACTGAACACTCAAGTAATACCTTTCACCACTCCACTACAAAACCGTTCAAAAGCACAACGGTAACTTAAGTATGTCATGTTCACCTCCCTCAGACTCAGGTTCACGGTCACAGAGTCACTTAAAATAGCGACAAGACAATGAACCAATCACAATTCACTTGAGCACTCCGCTAGATTATCATTGCTCCGGGGCCCACATAATTTTGGCATGGAATAGTGCAGTCTATGGCATTTATTTTTAGATTGCCTACTGTTGGCTATGTTTCGGCGCTATTCGGCAGGAGCACTTAAATTTTTAAAAAATTAAATATTAATGTACCGGCAAACTCTCTGCAAGTGTCGTCATTGCTTGGATTATCCCAAAAGCGATTTATAGATCAGGTTTCCACTGTTGACTATCTTGTTATACTAAATTTAGATACAGTGCATGAACTTAGGCATGGCATAGTAGATGTTTTACGACGCTATAGAATAGAAATGACAGTTACGGCGCCAGCGAGGGCCTTGTTTTGATATAATATTTGGCTAGGGATTGTTTCTGGCGTCTTTTATTTTATTATTGTGGGTGCTTTACGTCATAGAACATTAAAAACATTTTGGACGATACTGCACGACCGTGCTCTATGGACGAACCGCGCCTGGTGTGTGTGTGTGTGTGTGTGTGTGTGCGTGTGTGCGTGCGTGCGTGCGTGCGTGCGTGCGTGCGTGCGTGCGTGCGTGTGTGCGTGCGTGCGTGCGTGCGTGTGAGAGAGAGAGAGGGAGGGAGGGAGGGAGGGAGGGGGGGGGGAGGGAGGGAGGGAGGGAGGTTATGACATTGTTCTTTTCTGCAAATTGGGATTCCTCCAACTAGAAAACAGAGGAAAAACCATCGTTCATGGAAAAGACATCTGCAATCTTCATTTAGATCTAGATCTAGGCTAGCCTTGAAACTTGATCAATGATTTATGTCTGTCTGTCTAGATCTAGACCTAGGCCATAGATCTAGAAGAACCTAGGTCTACCCCACAGAATTCTACACTGATTCTGTGGTCTACCCTCCCGAGCCAAGAGGGGGCTGAAACTTTCCGAAATCACTATAAAGAGTTCCTCCACCGGGTCTGTATACTTTGTGATTTTGTTCCCGGTTACCAGGTCTGTAAACACATTCCGTTTACAGAATGACCAGCCCCAACCAACAGTTAGCAGATTAGATTCTAGATCTACTGCTGTTTTAAGGTACACCACGGGGAATATTCAGGGAAAAAAATACGATGTTTGGCAAAAATGATTGATTTTTGGCTTTATATCGGATTGGCTACTTCAACGTATTGGGAATAGATCTGACGTGTTACTTTTACCAAGAACACATTTTTGAAACACGCTGTCAATCATTTTAGTGTACCCCCTCTTTCAAATTACATTCAAATTTCAGAAGTAATGAAAACTTTTGCTTTGTTGATCCCTTACTACCAAAACAATGTGGTAGATCTTCTGCTAACTAGTAATTCAGCGCGGAGGTCAAACTGAACTTTCGTTGAGTCAAGGACACACGCTTCGGTTTATTTATAGCTCCAACGTTTTTCCCATTCACCCAGAAAGCTTTCAATCCCAGGATGCAACGTCTGTGTGTTTTGTCCCCCGCGGACAACACATCTCCGGGTTTTCGTAAGCGAATGTCACTTGAAAAAGAGGAAGAATAACTGAAATTCTTCTGCTTTGACAATGTTTCAACTGATATTCTGAGCAGGTAAGAGTATATTTCATTCACTGGTGTTTTATTTTGAACTTGTATAGACTAATACGATCGTAAGTCGTAATATCAGCTGCTTGCTGACCTTTGCCTAAGTTAGTGCAAGTCTAGTAATGGCCTACAAAAATTAGGATTACGACACACTACTTGGGCTGGCTTGTTTTACGAACATCATTGGCAATATTTAGTAGTTCAATTCATGAGCTGAATGTTGAAATTACTTTAGTTCAGGGAGAACTGATGAAGAGTATGAGCAAGTTTTGGAAGGGAGGTGTGTGCATTTTTGGAGCCTTGTCACAGTGCGAAAGCTGTGAGTTTGTGGACCACTTGCAAAGCAATAATATGAGCTTTGACCTGCTTTGACATTTTATCAATCGACTGACCTAGAAGAACAGACAAGATTTTAACCACATAATGCCACATTCCCTCACTTTTACATTCTTCAGTGGTCGTGGATAATTCTCTTTTCTCTATGACTTGACTATATACTATAATACCATGCTTAGTTTGGGGTGAGATCTAGTAATAGATTCTGGCCTATTTCTATAGCCAGTTTGAAGTTTCCAGTTTTCCTTCAATTGTTTTCGTACCGGTATATTATAGATCTAGAATCTAGCTATCACTGGAGCGGGAAAAAATAAATTTAAAAATAGAAGCTGAAAATCTTCAGTTCCGGACTGTAGACACAAGTAGATAAGATTATGTCTCATTAACTTGTGTGAGGTTTTGAATGTATATCGAATTACAAGTGTGTTAAACTGCTGCTCCTCGCTGGGTTAGATCATGAATATAGATTCTATACTTACTTTACTTTACTTTTACTTTTTCATCCTCTGTTGCCGTTAAGCGTCGAGGGGAGATGTAGTTTTCTATGGTAGGCCAGCTCCGCAGCTCTTTCAGTTGTGATGTTATGTTTTCTTAGGGTTTCCTTGACACCCTCGATCCACCTTTTGCATGGCCTTCCTCTTCCTTTATAGCCTGAGTGCTTGGTGTTGTAGGCTCTCAAGGCTGGCTGGTCAGGTGACATGTGTAACAGGTGGCCAAACCATTTTATCCTCTGTCTTTCTGTGTAACGCAGGCAGGACTCAGTGCCGATAGCTGCTCTTACTTTTTCATTTCTCTGCCTGTCTCGTCTTGTGATGTTGAGGGTTTTGCGGAGACATTTCATTTCGCATGCGGTGATTTTGCTTTCATGGGTTTTGCTTAAGGTCCAGGTCTGGCACTGATAACATAATGTTGGTATGAATATTGAGGTGATAAGCTGCCTCTTTGTGTCCATGGAGATGTTTGAATGAGATAGAAGGGGTGCGAGCTGGTAGGTGACAGCATTGGCTTTTTGAGTTTGCATCTCTATTTCTCTGTCTATGGACCCGTTTTCAGAAAAAGTGCTGCCAAGATATTTAAACTCTTTCACCTGTTTCTGTTGTTCACTATTGACATGGATGTTCAGGGGCTATGGTTGCGGCTCATTTTCAGAACTTCTGTTTTAGATGTGCTTATTTTCATGTTGAATTTCTCTCAGGTGTTGTTGAGTTTGGTAGTGTGATTTTGGAGGCTTTGTTGGTCATGATGAATTAGACATTGGTCGTCTGCGAACAGAAATTCATTTAGGCTTTCTGGGCTTTGGTTTGCTTCTTGCGTTATTGTGTCCATATATATTATAAACAGGAGGGGAGATACAACGCATCCCTGTTGTACTCCAGATCTTACTTTGAACCACTCTGTATTTCCTTCCTTCGTTCTTACTGAGCTTCTGCTGTTGGTATATATAGAGCTCTGACATTATCTAACAATTGTCCTCTGACGCCATACTTTTCGAGTGTCTTCCAGAGTTTTGCATGGTTTACTCTGTCAAAAGCCTTCTCTTGGTCTTTAACGGACGATGTTGGACGATGATTCTATATAGGCCCTACAATTGCAATTTTTAATTGACCGTGCTATAATCTTACAGTAGTTCAATGGTAACATTCGGCATTTATTTGTAATGTGGTCTTATGTTGAACTATATTTTGGTATACTCCTTTACACCACAATTCATGGCGATCGCACCGAATTCCTTCTTATTCTTATTCTGTTTTGTGTTTTTTTCAGGGAGTTGAGGGGGGGGGGGGGGGGGGCATTCAAATTAATAGAAAAACGATGTTCAAGAAATTTGTAGGTATACCGAATTAATATTTTGTAATGAGTTCTCTCAGTATTCTTTAGGTACTCCAGCATTGGTGCCATTAGGATACATTACGTAGTAGTGATTTGTTGCCAAATTCTTTTCTCTATAGCTGTTATTTTTGTTTTGTTTTACCAACAGATTGGTAATTCACTAATCAGCTTGTGTATTTTCCCAGCTTTGCTAATCTGTGAAGGCCCAGCTGACAACTGATAAGTTTGACTCATGACTGTAAATCCACAAGACTGAATGTCAGGTCAACTACAGTGGCCCGTCTAGGTAAAGAAAGCAAAGGTGTCCTAATATGGGGTTGCTCACTCTAGTACAAGATGAGGAACACCTCACTCATTGGTGATGGAGATTCAAAATCATTCCCACTTTATTGGCCCTCAAGCCCTATGATTCCATACTCATAAAGGAGGTGGCGTGTGTCAACCAATGTGGCAAAACAGTAAGTCGAAATTGATTTTGATTCTTACGTGTCATGAGAAATCAGAGTGATTTTTTTTACATATACCCGATATCTCTCTCAGAAAAACGCCTCACTTATACTTAGGCTATACTTATAGAGTGATTAGTTCATTGAAAACAATGTTTTATTCAATTTAAGTGAAGAGAAGTAAAAAGCAAACAATAACTGCTCTTTTATTGATACTAATTTGATTCAAATTACATTCAGATCACAGATTAGCCTAGTATTAGTGTGAGAGATAATACCCCCTTCACCTTATGCTCATCAACCGTGCTTCAATTCTTTTGTCAGCAGTTGACACAGGTAAAAGTACCGTTATTGAAAATGTAATAAAATAGTTTGATGATAGAAAATTGCATGTTTAGCTTTGTTTTCATTACTGTTGAACTTTGTAAGCCTGTCACTGGTGATTTTGTTGGCTTGAAAAAAATACTTCCAAGAATGACAAAATGGTTCTATAAATGAAACCAGTTTTGCATATCATATCATTTCAGTCTCAGCTCTGTACTTTGCGAAATCTGGGAGCCATCGAGGAAAAGAGAGGTGTAACGCTTGGAGAGAAAGCCTTTGGCGCACTGACTCAGGTACCGTATTTGAGGATAACAAATTTCACTTGACTATCCCCTAATTTTCAAAGTCCCATTAATCAAAAATTATTGTTCCATACCCCACAAGCGAAACTTAGCTCATTTGTGACCTATATGATGGATGGAGTTTTTTTAAAATGGAGAAGGAAGCAAGTTCTCCTGAGACCTACGGTGCTTGTCATGCTTTGTGAAGCTCGAGGGCCATGATGATGAACGCCGTTCATCATATTTTGCATTTGGCTTACTGCTTCATTACATGTATTTCATAAAACTAATAGCAGATTCTCATTCATCCACATTTTTTAGAATATTTTCAGAAATCTTTTCCTTTTAGAGATAGTAGAATTTATAAACTGGGTCTAATCATACATGCAACCAACCACTAATCTTAGCACTGCTCTTTCTTTGTCCCTGGTGATCAAAATCAACAACTGTCTGGTGAAGCACAAACTGACCCTGTGTAATGAAGGGGTTAATGCCTATCGTCTTGTAGGCTCGTGCTTTATGCATACACTCACTCTCAGACTCACTACTCAGAGAAGTGTGTCAGTGGAGAAAGGGAGATCGTCACTAGGCCCTAGGCTAGGCGTACATAGTTGCTGAGTCGCTGGTGTGTAGTGTGCACTGTATAGACTGTATACGCGGCACCTCTGGTGGCCAAGAGTGAAGGGGTTGTGGGGAAAATTAACATTAGTAGGCTTCATTTCAGGTTGGGGGCAAATAGTAGCCAATGTTTATAAAGGCGTTCCTTTTCGTGCTTTGGCAAAACCTGGTGGAAAGCTGGACTAGTAAAACAGGGTGGCAGTTTTGCAGGGTTTGAGTGTATAAATAACTCCCTGCTGCTTAGAGTGTGAAATGTTTTTTTGTTGTCTGCAATTACAATTTTGCCATTGAATCGGATACTAACTTTTGTTTGCAGAGGATAATAACAACACCTAAATCATTATTCTTATGGGTTTTTTCCAGATTTTTTTTCTCTTCTATTCTTTTCAACCAGGAGAAGATTGGATGTCTCCAGTCCTATTACACAAAACCTCTGGGGTCGTTCACTGCTAATGTAAGAAGCAGTTGTGGCCACGTTGCTGCACAACACCAGCATAGGTGGAGACCCACATCATGACAGATGCCCACTTACTGGTGACAACAACTGGTGCTTTTACATTATAACACAGACAGGTCAAACACAGAAGACTCAAAATCACGCATCAGTAGAACTGTGCCTGCGGTCCCATTTTTATTTTTCCTTCTTTATCTTTAAAAAATATCCTTTGAACTACAGATCCCTCGAACTACGGATGCCTCGAACTACTGAGGCCAGTTCCAACAAATTCGAGCTATCTGTGTTATACTGTACTTTTACAAAAGGCATTACAGCCAAGGAAGCACAGCACCATCACACAAGGGAAGGCTTTCTACCCACCTCAAACCCCTTCACTTATGAAGCCTGTGCACCACAGATGAGCTAATGGAGATCAAGTATGTGCCTGGCGTGACACAAAAACAGAATGGGAGTTTCCATATGTTCACCCCTGGTTGAAGCAGTGAGTGCCCTAAGACGGTCTTTGTGACCAAACCAAGAGTAAAAGCTGCTTTTGCTATCATTACTGCAGACCGGAAGTTGGGGGCCCTTGGCACCCAGACCTTTATGCCGTTTCTGAAGTTACAGATCTCAGCCCAAACCATGGGGGCATCAGAAGGGACTGTCCGCAAATATAGAGGGCAAAGACTGGAATTGAGGGTGTGGCTTAGAAAAACAGGAAAGGAACCATCTTTTAGAGGAGGAAAATTGGACTGGCAGACGTCTCTACTGCCCAGGAAGAGGGACTGATTAGGAATAAAGAAGTCCTTCTGCAATTTATGGCTCTGTTTTCCTCTTTTGGCAGCTTGGAGTTGCATGTTTTCGACAAATTTCCCTTAATTTCTTCTTTTCAGTTAATACTACTGCTAAATTGACCCCTCTGTTGCATCACTACCAACTGTATTTTGGGGGGACTTTTTTCTTAAAATTAGATATAAAAGAATTGGGTACATTGACAAATGATTAATTGTTTTTATACAATTCAATTAACGCTCCTCTCCAGGCCGAGGCCAACATACCACCACTCTCACTCAGACGCACACAACTCTCACTACAATACGCAGTTAAACAGAGCTCAACACCGGAAAATCCAGCGCACAACAGCATTTTTCAAACAAATCCAGAAACCATAAACAGATTCCAAAACAACGAAAAACTCATCAAACCTTTCGGCCTCAGAATCCTTGAGGACCTCAAAAACTTACACTTTTCCAAACAAGACATCCAACAAATTCTTTTCCCCGACCTCCCTCCGTGGCACCTCACCAAGGCAAAAGTAGATTTACAGCTGACCACACACAACAAAGAAAGCACAAACACCAAAACATTTCAAGCAGAATACAAAAAACTAATAGATAAATACCCCGGTGCGGAGCTCATCTTCACGGATGGCTCCAAAAAAGACAATGAAGTGGGCGCCGCAGCCCTATCTCCCAACAATACACACCAGAGGAGACTCCATCCTGAAGCCTCCATTTTCACTGCGGAGGCCACTGCCATTGACATGGCACTGGACTCTGTAGAAAATTCTCCTAACAAATCTTTCCTTATCCTTTCTGACTCTCTGTCTTGCATCACCTCACTCACAAACTACACACTCTTACACCCAAAAATAGTTAGGCTACAACAGAAAATCCATACACTATCCGAAACAGGAAAAAACATCATGTTCGCATGGATCCCAAGCCATGTGGGCATCCGGGGAAACGAGCAGGTAGACGACCTGGCGAAGAAAGCCTCATCCCTTCTGCTGGGATCAACGACAAACACTCTCCCACAGACTGACTTTAGAAATAAAGTCAAAAAGTACACCTCCAGTCTGTGGGAGAGCCACTGGGAAAACCAGAAAAATAATAAATTATATGAAATTAAACCCAGACTAGAACAGCGAAATCCTTCGGATCTCTCCAGAAGAGACGAAGTCATTTTTACTCGATTGCGCATCGGACACACGGCCCTGACTCACAAATACCTCCTACAGGGAGAAGAGAAGCCGTTCTGTGTCGGATGCGACACAGATTTTACCATTAGACACATTTTAACAGAATGTCTAGACTTTGGAGAGATCCGAAGGAAATATTATAAATGCAAGAAATTGCAGGATATTTTCTCCGTCGTTGTTCCCAGCAGAATTTTAAATTTTATAAAGGCCATTGGCCTTTATGGCGAGTTGTAAAGTGAATCTGATATTATTAAAAATTTTTATTGTTACTTAAAAGTTGTTTTAGATCACAAATGTATTTACACCGAATTTGAATATTTTAACTTTTTAGCATTTTAAAGTAAATTGGTTACCAGTCGTGAAGTGAACTTTCGCAGAGGTGAACAACTTGTGTTTCGCGCGCTCATATGACCTTAGCAGTTGCGAGCGCCGTAAAACCTTATACTACTACTACTACTCGGTTAGAAAGTTATGACAAAATCAGTGCGTTTTTTCGTTTTCTCAAAACGACAAAAATTAAGGGGTATGGGTTGCGGCCCGGACTCTCAAGGGAAGGATTTCTTTTATATTTGGCCTGACTATGTGAAAATGAATTTTCTGTGATCCTGGTTGGGCTTTTTTTATACCTCTCACCGATTTCGAAAAATGCAGTTTCAAGTGCGAAAATGCAAAAATTAATAGAGTCAAGCAATAGCTATGACGTTATCCTCAATATCTCTTTAGACGTTTCAAGTATAAAAAAAAGCCCATCCAGGATCACAGATTTTATTGTTAGTGTGCTTATGTGAGAATATAAGTACTTTAGTCAATAAACTGATTGAGCAAGAGTGCGGGCCGGATTGAGTCAAAATTGCTTCTGTACCCCCAAAGCATGAAATATTTTCAAATTCCTTATGGAAAGAATAAATTTTGCTATTTGATATTCAGTTTGAACTCCTAAAGTGTTTTATAATCAGTCTGAATGGTGCGGGGATGTGTTAATAACAAAGTTAGAAACATTAACTGCCACCTACCCTTAAGTGTTAGTGTTAGCGGATAGGATAGAGGGATATAATCTATAGTATAGGGTCTAGGCCATTAATGTTATACAAATTTGGGAGGCCACAACAGATGAACAGAAGTAGATCTAGGCTAGATAGATCTAGCCTAACATGCGACTAAACGTAGAACGATGCAAACTATTTTAAGATAAGGCGGCCATATTGTGTGACGTCAGACCAGGTTACCCCTTCGATCATGTGACTACATCTTAACATAGCCAACCGCATGGCACCAAAGATTCTTTACTAGGCTACATGATCTTTAATGGCACGACACTTTGGTTCAATGTTTTTCCAGGAGTACTGGTAATGTGATTTGATGCGGTGCTCCGATGTTTATCTCTTCTGAGCATCGTTTATCGGGTCCGGGGGGGGGTAATCTTCCGGCGTCTTTACTGCAATTTTCATGCGCTATTGTCTTTGTGGTTGCGTTTATCGTGTTTCAATTTCAAGCATCAGTGTTCTTACTGTTTTTAGCATCAACAATCTAAATGATCATCCATCATCAGAGCATGGCTGACAGGCTGCAGTTAGCCGCAAGTGTGAAATTTTAACGTGTGAAACATATCGATACTGATAATAGGTCAAGCCACTGACCCAAGATGTCGTTCCATGCAGTATCTCCAAAAATCGTGTACTAGGTAGTAGAGAATCTTTGGTATCTCTACGGCCTTAAAATAGTCTGTGGGTATCCCAGGGTGTGATGACATCGCATTATTAAAATTAGCAGCCAATCAGGCAGGTGTGTCGTTCTACGTTTAGCCGCATGTAGTAGCCTACAGAAGACTTGAAAAGAGTGTTACGAAAAATTCCTGAATAGATCTAGATCTAGCCTATTTATTATTTTATGAGTTCAGCTTGTGCGTGTGTATGAATTCAAACTTCCAAATGACTGTAGGCTTCTATCTATTTTATTTTATTCATTTCTAATGCATCTTCTGTCCATATTAGAACCTAAAATATAATTAAAATAATGTGATTTCTAACTTGTCTGCCCAAAGTCAGTCATTTCAAATCTTGATCATAATTCATTTATAATCATAATTTCTAGCTAATTCTATATTCATGGCTTCTTTTATTTCAGATTCTGTTGTTCCATATTTGAGCAAGCAGAAGCTACCAGTTTTAGAAATTGAAGATGGAAAATTCATATTTTCTTCAAATTCAGCAGCTAAGTATGTTATTATGCATTCCCGTCAGTTTTAGTTAATCAGTTAGATCATGTTTTTTTTTACTGCTATTCATTTATTGATTATATGAGACAAAACATGATATAATATACATACAGTTGAACCTGCGTTAACGGAAACCTGTGTAGAACAGAAACTTGTCTTAATCGAATTTCCCCGCTCGCCCCTTGATATAATATTCCTCTTTAATTACCTGTAAAAAACGGAAACTTGTCCAACGCGGAAACGGAAAGAAAAATCCGCCCCCTTCTGAGGGTTTTACCTGTGACCTGTCTAAGACAGAAAATGCTTTACCCGCTCAGCCTTGATTTGAAACAAAACTCGCATGTTTGGTTCTGCCGGCTCTTAACCTAACGCCATGCTGCCGGGTGAGGAAGGGGAGTAGGGGTGCAATTTGGAGGTAGATGGTATAGTAACAGTTACCCCGTCTATGTGAGGCTTGAGCGATGCAGATGGTCAAAATAGTGTGGATATGAAATCTCACGAGTGCCAGTGAAAGTGCTCGAGCAGCAAGCCACTACGGAAACTTTCCTGGGTAGCCAGAAGCCAGAGGTGTGAAATTAGTTTGACCAATGCCTGCCGCCCTGATCGTACTGCCAGCCGAGTAAAAGAGTTCTTCGAATCGTTGTTACATGGTAGTGAGGGGTGGCATTAGTTGACTGAGCTTGTTACACTGATGGGTGGGGCTAAAGGTGGAAGCGAAGGAGATGTTCAAACATTTCTGTTTAAATCTAAGGTAAAACAGTGGTCCTATGAAATACAAGCACTGGTGGTAATGGATTATAAGTAAGACTAACCCATGTCATTTTCAGAGAGGATAGTTGAGAGATGTGGAGTTTTGACCAATGCTTGCCGACCCTTGATCCCATTGGCTGGGCCTTTGAAACCCCCCCTCCTCCTTCTCTCCCCTGAATCCCCTAAGATGGAAAATGTCTAAGATAGAATTTTTATCTGGCTCCCTTGCAATTCCGTCTTACACAGATTTGATTGTATATATATATTATATTCAGTCGAACCTGCCATGACGGCCACCTGTATAATATGGTGACCTGTACAAACGGGAACTTTCTATTTCCCCCCTTGCATTTTTCCTATAATCTAACTGTAAAACGGTCACCTGTCCAACGCAGCTGCGGCCACCTAATTTCCTCAACCCATGGTCAAATTTACCTGCCTTTGACTGCCAGGTGTAGTCTCGAATCGCCGGGTGCTTTGTCATAAATTTTTAATCACCCCCCAACGCTGTGGGTGGGCCGTCATAATCCATTCACCTGTCGTTATTGTTAGTCCGTCCATTGAATATTTACCCAAATTGACCAATGGGTAACAATAAATTTTTGACTGCTGGTGGGGGAAGCGTGTGATCCATCATAAGCTATAAGCCCCGCCCACAATTCATACACAAATCGTATGTGAGGTGAGTGGTCACTGTTTTGTTTACCTAATCTACAACAAAGGTAACATGAACTTGCGACAGAAGCGCCGCTCGTTCTCCGAGTGGTGGTGACCCAGTGTTTGATTTACCATGGAACTATGTCTTTTTCGTGTCTTTGTTCGTTTATTTTATACCCTTGCACAAAATCAGCAACAGAAAAAGCTAACCAAGAAAAACAACGACCCCCCCCCCCCTCCCCCAATAAAAGAAAAAAAAAACCAACCCCTTCTTACACCCCTCATAAGAAATCAAAGACCCATTTTTGAATTTGCCTTACGACAGTCTAATCCTGAGAACAGCCCTGGTTTGGACCTCAGAAGGGAATGGTTTGCTTTCTTCATTTTGATCAGTCTTGCCTAAGACGGCCACCTGTGTTATACAGCCACTTTTCTTCTTGACAATGGGTGGCCATTTAACACAGGTTTCAACTGTATATATATTGTTTCTTGTTGTAAAACCAGTAGAATCCATCTATAGTCCACTGCTTACATCTTCTGCTGTCACCAACTACCATTGTTTCCATAGAATCAGTGCTAAAACTTTTGGGGTTCAAGAGGGTTGAGTTAAATAACATTTCACAATGTTGTCTTACTGCACACCTGTTTTCCAATGAAATAAATGCCTACACCATATCTTCATAAGCACTCAGCAAGGTTCTGTAAGAATTGAAGCTCATAAATGGGGATGATATTACTTTTAGATGTTTACCCATTCCTTGGACAAATCATTGTTAGTGAATACATTGTTACTCTGTTGACTTGGAATCTACTAGTAATCTAGTAAAAAGCTGTAGGGGGGTTTTCGCTGCATTTATTTTCTTTGTTTCATAATTCGTCTAAATTTTAAAAATATTCTATGTTGTAGAGGTTAGTATCTTTCGTGAATGCAGTGGTCACCTGCTGCCATTAGTTTGAAATTTAAAAAACCTGTTGTTCTTTCAATAAAACAGCTTTTTTATGTTTATTGACCGTTGTTAGATTAATTGAGATCTCTAATGTGAGAAGAAACCAGCAACTCATCTGTGAAGCTGCTTGAACGCAGTAACTGTTCAACAAATTACTTTTTTGAAGTTTGCATTGTTATATAGTCTGCATTTTACCTGAATCTTCAACACATTTAACCATCACATACTCTTAAAGCAAATTTACTGTAGAATTATTTGTTCAAGGCCCAATCTTATGGATGGCTGCCTTTTTGTTGCTGATCATATTTACGTGATGAATGGAGCTGGCTCTCCTGATTCGTCCTTATTTTTCACACTTTTCCACGAATGTGAGGTGCATTTATGGAGGTCTTATTTTTGGAGACTACTTCTGGATCGATACCAACAACACTGGATCGATTGGGGACTACCTACCATTATGTTCTATTCCATTCGCATTGCCAGTGGTCAGTTTCAGAGTTTCCCTGTCATTCATTCTTTCATTATCTTTTTGTGCCCCCCAATCTTGTTGTGTTGAAAAATGTTTTTATGTATACCATTTAGTAAACATACAGGTCACAGTTTGTTTGTTTGTTGTTTTTTTTTGGCAGATATTTGTTTTTAAAAGGAAAAATACCAACTGAAGAAGCATCAATGGATGAAATTCTGAGCTGGGAAAGTGAAGTTCTGCTGGTATGTATATATATATATCACTAACAGCTTGAGGGTTTTTTCTTTTTTCTTCTTCGCTTTTAAAGGAGGTAGATATGGGGTAGGTATATATACTTTGTAGACATGTTGGCTTTTCCCAGCGTAAAGCTAAGAATGGCGGCTTTACTCTCTGTTTTTGCACTATGTACTCCTTTATTCTATCAAAACTCAAAACTAGTAAGAACTATTATTCTTAAAACATGTCAAACTCTTCAGAGTTTTATCAAGAGATGCACTAAGACAACGGATGAAAAATGTCAGGTCTAGAAAAAAAGTTCACATCCACATCACTGTACTTGGGCAGCTTTAACTTTAATGATAATTGTTCCCCCCCCCCCCCCCCCCCTACGTTCATTGATATTCCGAGGTATGGAGATGCCTGTACAGACTTATGTTTTTTTAAAATGTTGTGATGATATTTTTTTACTTCTTTCAGCCTGTAATTGCTCCATTTCTGGTCTTTCTTGTTGGTCAAGCGAAGAGAGACAGCAAGCTTATTGAAAAAGTGGAAAAAGCTCTACAATTTGTAGACAAAAAACTGGGTGCTTCTAAATTCCTGACAGGGGACACATTTGGAGTTGCAGACGTGTGTGTTTTCTGCACCATCTACCCACTTTTTAATTTGAAAAATTCAAGTAAGTAAATTTAAATTCTGTATATATTTGTTAAATGACGATCACTATTGCTCTTACTTTTTATTTTGTACTTCATGCACAGTGTATGCACACTGCTTCATACAATTTAAACTTTGTTTTGTATTTCAAAAGATTATTTTAGAATGTTTATTTTGTGACATGGAAAGCATCATAGACTTGCATAAAGAGGATCTACGTTTTCTTGAACAAGTGTTTAAGAAAGTTACGGAGGATCAGATGGACAGAGAGAGTCACCAACGAGGAAGTGTTCAGGAAAACAAGACAGATCTTAGTCAGAGATGAGGTAGGAAGAAGGTGGTGGTTATGGAATGGACATACTCTGAGGAAGTCAAGCTGCTGCATAACAAGGAAAATGTTGGATTGGAATCCACAGGGAAAGAGATCGGGGGGAAGACCACGTGGAACCTGGAGAAGAATCACAGAAATTGATGTACAGAAAAGTGGGAAGACATGGAATAACATCAAGAAGTTAGCCAAGGATAGAAAAGGGTGGATAGTGTTTGTCCGTGGCCTATACCCTGGTGCAGGGTGAGAAAGGCAATGATGATGATGACGATTGTCTGACAAGGACTACAAGAATGTTTATTGTGTGACAAGGATTACAAATTCTAAGAATTCTGTTTGTTTTCTTTATGCCATTTGAAAATGAGTTTTGAATGAATATTGTCTATGTCACAAACACTGTAAAAAACATTGGAGTAGTGCATTTTTTCCTAAAACAGCAATGCTTTGAAATACTGTTTTTGAACAAACACAGTTTCGTTTTATTTTCTTTCTCTCTTTTTCTTCTGTGGAGTGGAGATGTAAGTTAGGAGCAATTACTAAGAAGTTATATGGTTTTTTTTTGACAATGACAATGACAATCTTTATTCATCTCGCAGGGAGAAATTTGTCTTGGTCGTTAACAATGGCAGTAGACGTTACAAAAGTTAGACCTAAAGGTGCACTCACGCAAACACACAACAAGACAGGACATTAGGCCAAGTAAATAGATGTCTCACGTGCTGGGACAACCCGCTCTCTCTCTCTCTCTCTCTCTCTCTCTCTCTCTCTCTCTCTCTCTCTCTCTCTCTCTCTCTCTCTCTCTCTCTCTCTCTCTCTCTCTCCCCCTCCCTCCCTCCCTCCCTCCCTCCCTCCCTCCCTCTCTCCCTCCCTCTCTCTCTCTCTCTCTCTCTCTCTCTCTCTCTCTCTCTCTCTCTCTCTCTCTCTCTCTCTCTCTCTCTCTCTCTCTCTCTCTCTCATTTGTAGCACTGTGTGTTCAGTAACCTCATTATAGTTGGTTCGAATGAATTTCTATATCTGTCTGTTCTTGCTTTATTGGAAATGTATCGTTTACTGCGGGTCGATAGTTGAAATTCCGATGTCAGTGGGTGGCTATGGTCACTAAGCATTATTTCCGCCTTTTTTAGAACTTTTGTCTTGTGCAGATATTCAAAGCTCTACCAATTGTTCTTGTGCCTTTCTTATCAACTTGTTTATTTTTATAATGTGCTGCCTTCCCAAATTGCTACCATAGCAAGTGATACCAAAATTTATCGAAGTTTCTATGGTGGTGGTGTAGAATATCTGAAGGATGGATGGATTCAGATTGAAAGACCAAAGTTTGCTCAGAAAGTACAGCCTCTGATTTACCTTTTTAATGATATTGTTTTCGTGGTTTTGTCATGTAAATTTGTTGTCGATTGTAAGACCAAGATATTTGTATGAATCTGTGATTTCAATTGTTTCTTGTTCAATTACGAGTGCTGGGATTGTTGGTTTTTCTCTTCTAAAATCAAAAATCATTTCCTTTGTTTTTGAGAGGTTCACTTTTATAAAATATTAGCTGTGTTTGCGTGTGTACGTGCGCCAACGTGGTCTCATTAGCCTCTCTACCATTGCCTATCGACTCCTGTTTTATAGATGAAAAAAAGACTGAATAGACTACTTTTTATCTAGTTTGGTTCATGTCGCGATCAGTTTTGACTGAAATCTTTTGTGGGTGATTAGGGGATGCCACTGTTAAGTCAAACTTCTTTTCTTTCCTTTTATTATTTCTATCTTTTTTTTCCCCCCCCCCAGCATGAAATGACCTTTATTGTATTTATGTGCTTCTGATTACTCCAACAAACGAACAAACGATTTCATTATTTTTATGAAGTTTTTGTTTCATGTTGTTGTCAGGTTTGGCAGACAAGTTTACCAACCTGCGGAGATTTTATGATGAGGTCAGTTCCAAAGCTGTTGTTCAAGGTGTGCTGTCAGAGGAGTGGAAAGAGAATAACCAGCAGGATGCTTTCAAGGTATCTTGTCCAGTAACCCCCATATCTCTCTCTCTCTCTCTCTCTCTCTCTCTCTCTCTCCCTCTTTCTCTGTCTGTCTGTCTGTCTGTCTGTCTGTCTGTCTGTCTGTCTGTCTGTCTGTCTGACTGTCTGTCTGACTGTCTGTCTGTCTGTCTGTTTGTCTGTCTGTCTGTCCGTTCATCCGTCGGTCTCTCTCTCTCTCTCTGTCCCCCTCTCTCGGTCCCTCTCTCTCGGTCCCTCTCTCTCGGTCCCTCTCTCTCTTTTTCTTTTTCTTTCTCTTTTTTCCCCTCTCTCGTGTGGGCTTGTTCTGTCTGTCTGTCTACAATGCATACATTGGAGATTGTTCAAATTTTTTCTTTAGCATTTTTTTTACTAAATGGCCATGGAACGCTGTGTGTGAGTGTGTATGGTAAATATGAAGGGACACATCAGAAAACGCGTTATTTAACAATTTTGAAAAAAATGAATTACCACCCTCAGCTCTTTTAGGCTGGAAAGCTCTTCCAGCCACATAAATATTTTGTCAAATGGATAGCTATAATTTCACTTTCATTCACTCTTATTTCCCTGCGAGTGATTGAAAACCAAAGATATTATACTGTAATATTTGTAAGTTAATTAAAACATTTTAATGTTTGTTGGTAATCGGACTTATTTGTGAATGCATATTAACCTCCATCTGTCTGTTGGGATGCTGCTTTCTACTTTGTCCAGGTTGGCTCTGCAAGACAAAGTCTAAGAAGCCTGCCTCCTATATGAAAATGAACTAAAAAAAACAAAAACAATTACATCTTCTTCACTAACATATTTTGTTTTTTTCCCCATAAGGCCTCATTATTGGCTCAACGTTTCCCCCCTATACCTGGTGCGAGTGCTTCTGTCAGCCCAGCTGCAGCCAAGCCCAGTGCTTCTGTCAGCTTGTCTGTTTCATCTGAGGACCAGGTAGTCTCTCGTTGTTTAGTTTAGTTCAGTAAGAGTTTTACAGCGCTATATAAGGTCATGTGAGTGCGCTCTCTTATTGTTTAGTGTGGATTTTGTTGTTTTTTTTATCTGCGCTGTTTGATCTTGTTTAGTTCGTGATAGATAGGAATAATATCACCAACTTCTGATGTTGATGTGCCCACATTTTATATGTGAATGTCCTTTGCATTTTGAAATTTTCCAGATGCTGACTGGATGGTTAGAATTATCATGTAGATGTGCTTGACTTTCTTACACACTCAAACTCACCTCTATTTTTCTTCTACTTTATTCTGTCCCTTTGTTTCCCATAGAAATGTCCAAAATAGAAGAAACATAATTTTTAGAAATTGTTTCAAGTGTTTTGTAATGAGAAATTCATGGTCTGTCTTCAAATATTGATTTTCTCACTCTCCCCATTCCTGTCTTGTCCTAATTATAAGATGAGATTCATTGATATCACATGACTGTGCAATGGGCAGGATCTTTTTATTTTTCTCTTTTTCTGGTTCTGTCTGCATCATTTCTCCACCTCTTAAACAACTCAAGTGTTTTAAGGGATGTTAAACATATACAATTTCATTTTGATGAAAATAAAAGATCAATCATTTTGAGCAACGAGTTACCTGTCTATGGGTATGTTTTCTAGCCTTCCCACTTGTGAAGCAGATTTTGTGTCTGTCTTGACAGGTTCCTGTGGAGAAAGTTTCGCAGGAAGAAGCAGATGCTGCCCTGAAGGCTTGGGGGAAGGACCCAAAAGACTGCCCAAAGCCAAGAGTCCGGCAACATCCAGTGTAAGAAGAAGCTGATGTTGCTAGTTGGCATTAAAATGTAGTTACTTTAGAATATTTGAAAGCCTAATTGTTTTGTTCTCGCTTTTTCTGTACTCTGTATAATGGTACCGCCTCTTCATACTGTTAGTAGAAGGATGTGTATCTGTCCTTTGCATTTCATGTCCTTAATTGTTTGGACGTTGGGTTAAAAGAAAAGTTTCCCCTTTTTGTTGGTTGGCAGATCCTTATCTCTCCTTTTTTGTGCTTGTTACTCTCTTGTAACACCTTCTCTTCAGCACTTCTATGACCTATTTGTGTTACAAGTGCCATAAATCATCATCATCCTGTGCCAGATCTGCAACAGACATTGGTGATCATGGTTCTCCATTCATTCCTTTGCTCAGGTGCTCTCAAAACAACGACATTTCCCTGATCTTTCCCTGTTACCCATTTGTTTAGGTTCTCTAAATATGTTGTTCTGGGCCTACCTCTGCCTCGCTTGCCCTCAATTTTGCCAGTGAGAGCTAGATGTTCAAGACCCTTATGTCTATTCAGGTGTCCCAAAAACTGAATTTGTCGTTTCCTTTTTTGTTGTTGTTTTTTTGTTTTTTTGTTTAAACTACTTACTCTTACTGAAACAAAGGAAAAGTCTCACTTTCGAATGACACAAGAAATAGATAAAGGACAGGTGTACATTTGCAGAGAAACTGTTCAGTTGTTTGATATGATATTCTGTCTGTGTCTGTCATCTGCATGAGGACCCGGCTTGTTGATATGATGGTAAACTGGTCGTAAGAAGACGTTGAGTTCTCTTTCTAATGTGAACAATGTATCAAAACTCTGCCACCTGTACAATCAGTCTTTTCTACTTACCTTTCAGGGCCAACATGAGCTCTGTAGCTGGCAAGCACTAAACCTTCTTTTTAATTGTTCTCTTTTAGCTTAAAAAAAAATCTAATTGGTATTGTTGTAATGAAAAAGTGTCTTAGATGCTGTTTGTATACACTAAATAGTGGAGTTTGCCTTTAAAAAGTGTTCCTCATTGTGACCCCTATACTTGGCAGCCATGCTGAAGCAACTACATTTGAATTAGACTCTCTGTCTGACTATTTGACAGAATACCTGAAAGAATTGTGTCCTTTGTTCGGATAGCATACATAATGAGATTTTAAAATTCACATGCATTTGCTGCACAAGTTTATGCGCACGTACGTGAATTGACTTTTCTGTCTTTCAGCCTACCAGATCCAAAGGCCCGGAATATCATGGTTACGAGTGCTCTCCCCTACGTCAACAATGTTCCTCACCTTGGTAACATTATAGGCTGTGTGCTTAGCGCTGATGTGTATTCCAGGTAAGAGATGCTCAGTGAATTTATTTTTAATTTTTTAATTTGAAAATGTTTTGTGTGTATGTTTTTCAGTTTTGGTACTGTTTTTGTTTTTCTGAACTTTTGTTGGTGTGTGTGTGTGTGTGCAGATATGGTTGGTCACATACTTGTGTTTTGATGTATGTTTGTTGTATGTATATTTGTGTATGAATTTGTCTGTGTTTGTGTGTGTGTGAGAGAGAGAGAGATATAAAGATGACATTTTTTGGGTATTTTCTGTTTGTAAGTAGTTCATAATGATTTGAGAGATTCAGTTATTTACCCTGTTACTATCACTCTATCTTGGTTACTCTCTCTCTCTCTCTCTTTATTTTTTACTGTCCCCTTTACTGTCACTTTCTCTCTTATTTCTGTTCTCTATGCCTGTCTTTCTCTGTCTCCCCCACCCCCACTTCCTCTCTCTTCGCCTGATGATTTCCCTCTTAGGCAGGATGCAGTGGACTGTGTGATGCAGTCTGCCCTGTTGACTTTGACTTTTTATCATTATTGTAATTTGAACTGTAGTGACATATTCTCAAAATAAGACCTGTGACTCCTTTTATTGTGTTGTTTCACATTTACATGAACAATGGGGTGGGTTGTTGGCAGGTGCTCTGGTGTGGTTTACACCTTCTGTCCTATCAAACGTCTATCATCCTTATCTGTTCTTCTTCTTTTCTTTGTAACTCTGTAGTAACGCCTCTAATCTTTGGCAGATGTATGACCTATTTGTATTGCAAGTACCATAAAACCTTAACTACAATACAATTAAATTAAACTAGACTAGACCCAAACCAAATTAAACTAAACTAAACTAAGCTAAACTGACGAATGAAATCGCCCCTCAGGTTTGCCCGGCTGCGTAACTACAATGTGCTGTATGTCTGCGGGACGGATGAGTACGGCACGGCCACCGAGACCAAGGCCATGGAAGAGGGCGTGACTCCGAAGGAGATCTGCGACAAGTACAACAAGCTGCACACACAGATCTACGAATGGTTCAACATCGACTTTGATTATTTCGGCCGCACCACCACCGAGCTTCAAACAGAGTGGGTTATGGTTTTCAGATGAGCGTCAGATAATTTTAGAAATGTTAATGCTTTTGAAAAATTAGATTCTTACCGTTCTTGTCATTATGATTTGTCTGTTTTTTCACATACACACACACACTCACCAGTACACACAAAAACATACATGTGAGCACGATCATACACACAAGGCTCCTGTGTGGGTGGTTGGTGGGTGCTCTGGTGTGGTTTGCTCCTTCTTTCCTATCAAACATCTATCGTCCTTATCTCCCCTCCTTTTTTATGTTTGTTACTCTCTTGTAGCACCTCTAATCTTCTGGCGCTCATTTGACCTTATGCAGTTGCGAGCGTCAAAACCTTTACTAAAACAAACAAAACCCACACGCACGCACACACACACACCCACATTCACACACACACACACCCACATTCACACACACACAACACACACACAACCCCCCCTCCCCCAACAATCTTGCAAAATAATTTGGGATGAAAGTCAAGTCCAGTTCATGATTTGTTAATTGAACGATTGGATTATGTTTTATATTTAAAAATTTATGAAATCATGATGCCTCAGTAAAACCCAGCAATAGTTTGCGAACTTTATTTATCTGCCATGTACAAATTTAGTGTCAAGGGTTCAAGTGTGATTCGAATTATTTTCTCGTATTCCTTGAATATTTCTTCACACGGTGTCCTGATGGAGGACCAAATGCTCCACCTTGAAAGAGACCATAAACTAAAAATCAGTTGTACTCTCCACAGAATTGCTCAAGACATCTTTTGGAAGCTGTATCAAGAAGGCTATATTCTCAAAGACAGTATAGAACAGCTATACTGCACCAAGTGTAACAAGTAAGTGGCAGTGCATTTTGGAAAATGTAATGCTTTAATGTGTATAATCAGAGTGAGTGGTCGGGAGTTGCTTTGATCTGGTCTGCTACTTTTTTCCTATCAAACATTTATCGTCCTTGTCCCTCCTCTTTTTTTTCTTTGTATGTTACTTTCTAGTAACACCTCTAATCTTCGGCATGTATATGACCTATCTGTGTACCTAGTGCCATAAAAGTCTTACTAAAACTAAAGTATAATCAGGTAATTTTGGTTCTCTGTATTGTGACATCTTCACTGTTTCTATTCATTTCCTGCTGAGTACTCTTGATACAGTAACTGTCGTGAGAAGCTTTGAGAATGACATAGTTACCAGTGCCTATGGTGATATAGTCGGTGTTTTCATTGTATCTAGTATCTCTGCCTTTTTTACTGGCTTTAGTATCCCAAAAGCCTGGGAGTTGGATCAGCCTATCTCCTATGAGTTTGGGCCCTACATAGTGTCTTTGGGAAAGGCACTTTACATAAATTTTACTCACTTCACCCAGGGGGAATGGGCACCCGTATATAGACAGCAAAAGATTGTGTCAGTTTGTTCGTGTTTAAGCAGTTAATCAACTGCTTGCACTGCATGCTTTCCAAAAAGTGGGGTAATAATAGTTGTAAAGCATGTATAGTGTGCTGTAGAGCATGGATATGGGCTATGTAAATGCGATTGTTATTTTAATTATAATTATTATTATTTATATCTTCCTCTTCACAGATTCCTTGCAGACAGATTTGTGGAGGGCACATGCCCGATGTGTGGATTTGATGATGCCAGAGGAGACCAGTGTGATGGCTGCGGTAAACTCATCAACGCGGTGGAGTTAATCAACCCCAAGTGCAAGATGTGCAAGAGCTCTCCTGTGGTGAAGAGCACGCAACATTTGTTTGTTGATCTGCCCAAGGTGGGGACGTTATAGGAGTTGTTGTAGCAATAGTACTAGAGGCATTTGACTTGAGATAGAAAAAAAGCTTTGTTTGGCTCCCAGTTTGACTCTGAATAACCTTTTGTTTTTAGAAAAAGATCGTTAAAGCTTTTTTCTTCAGTTCGCTAGTCTGCAAATGCATACTTGGCCTGGGATTATAGCTGTAGCAATAATGCAAGTGGTATTTGACTTGAGAGTTGTAAGTTTGACTCCCAGCTTGGCTTTAAAAGTATTTAGATTCTTACAAAGGGTAATCTAAGCTATGTTCTTCCATTCAACCTTCTGCAAATGCTTACTTAGCTATACATAATATGAATTGTTGCAACAGTATGCGCTTAACAAGCTGCAACTGTTTATGTCCCCCAAGGGACTGAAACTGTATTAACCTCTGCATTGTTGAGGCATTTCCGTCTGTATTTTTCCAAGACAAGAAGGAAAAATTGTATTTATTCAAGAAAGATTAAAAAACATAGCCAAAATATTTTTCAACCTATTCAAGAATAAAGAATGGCACAAGTGGATATTACATCTTCTAAAAGTTCCTCTATAGATCAGAACAAACATTGCAGAGAACCAGTTTTGGAGAACACAAGAGAGTACATACATCTACACAGCACTAAAGAGGTTAACTGAAATGAACGAATCAATTGTGGGAGTTATTGTCTACTGATATGAGTCTTTTATTGAGGAGGATTTGTCTTTGTAAGCAAGACCTTCGACATAAAGAAATGTACGCCAGGCTTTGCCTTTTGTGATGACAGTGTTGTTGTTGCTTTAAAGTGTTCTTTATCTTTGTTTCTTTCTTCTGTTCTTTTCTTCTCCCTCTTTTTTTTTTTCTTCTGTTTTTGTCTTCTTTATCTATTCTTTCTGCTGATCTTGTCTTCTTCCTCAATTTTATTCTCTTTTTTTTTCTTTCTTTTTATGATTATTTGTTTCTGTTGTTGACACTGCTTACTTTTCTTTCTTCATTTTCTCTTTTCTCCACCTAAAGAATTAGTTCTTTGTTTCTGCAGTTAGAGCCCAAGCTCAAGGATCACCTGAACCGCGTCTACGAGTCGGGCACCTGGACAAATAACGCGAGGGTCATCACGAACTCGTGGATCCGTGACGGTCTCAAACCTCGCTGCATCAGCCGCGACCTCAAGTGGGGAACTCCCATCCCGCTAGAGGGCTACACGGACAAAGTGTTCTACGTGTGGTTCGACGCCCCCATTGGCTACATCAGCATCACGGCCAACTACACGGACAAGTGGAGAGAGTGGTGGAAGAATGATGAGAAGGTACGTTAGTCCTCGAGAAGGGACAGGATGATGAGTTCTTTTCTCTTCCTCCTTCTTCTTCTTCTTTTGTCTTCTTCTTCTCCAGCTTCTATCATCTCCTCCTCCTGACTTCTTCTTCTCCTGCTTCTATCATCTCCTCCTCCTGACTTTTTCTTTTCCTGCTTCTGTCTTCTCCTCTTCCCATATTTTCCTTTTTCTTCTTTCTTTTCTTCTTCATCTTTCTCCTCCTCCCCCTCCTTCTCCTATCATCCTTTTCTGCTTCTGCATCTTCTCCTTCCTCCTCCACTTATCTTCTTTTCTTCCTCGCATTGCTTTTTCTTTATCGTTTTTTCATGTCTTCCGCCTCCTTTTTTTCTCAGCTCCTGCTTCTTCTTTCTCTTCTTCTTTTTCTTTCTCCTCCTGTCTTCTCCTGGGTCTTGGAAGGAATTGACTCTAGGTAGTCTCTTAAGCTTCAGTGCAACTGGGGGTTTTCTTTTCATATTAGGACTATATTTTATCCAATTGAACATAAGGAACTTTACTTTTTAAGAATCTTTGGGTTTGTTTTTTTAGAAAGAATGATGTACCATTTATTTTTAGGGGTCTCATAATTGTAACTGCTGCCCACAGTTTCTGGAAAACGCTGATAACTCAGGCAGTATTAAGCTGGATTACGACGAGGATTTTTTATTTCCTGTCGTCTCAGGAGTTCAAGGTTTACCACCCATTCTGCTTGATCCTGTCAGAGATAAATTTGGAGGTCCTGCCTTAACCCTATCCGTATGCCCTGGGGTCATTTTGTACCCCCGTGGTTGTATTCTTCACATTTTAGAACACGGCTGTTCCACTCAGGATCACTTAGTTGCCGGCCGACGTGACCTCCGAGATGAGGTCACGCCCCAGTCACGCTACCTGCGGGCGCTCGGCCTCGCGGTCAGTGGCTCCCCCGCGATGTTATGTATTGTACACATAAAAGAACACCAGTTCTTATGAAAGCCGAGAAAGTCAATGAAACAACAACCAAATGATCACGTGAAGACGAAGGTGTAGTCTACGACAGTATAATTTTTATCATGGAGAAGTAAAAGGAAGTGTTGTTTAAAAGAGGGGGAAAGTGGCTTTCATCATAGATTGGTTATTACAAACAAACATGTTTTTAAAAAAATTATTAAAAATAAACGGACCGACAGATTGTTACAGTCTTCATTTTCAGCTCACAGTCAGACTTTGAACTTTCAAACACACTTACGTTTATGAGGTACGACCAAAAAGTCTTATTGCTATTGTTGATTAATGCACACAGTCTTGTCAATGAGTGGGAAAACACTTTTACTTCTACCAGCAACCGACTGCCTGACTTTGTTGAATATATTTGTTCTTTGTTTTCTTGTCGGTGAGCTTGCTAGTCCAATGATATTCTGTGTGTGACTATCCTTTGAAACACTAATGGCTGTCCTTTTGTTTTGAACTTCAACTGTCCTTTCGTCTGAGATGTGTTAAGCTTTCGTCTGATCAGATGTGTTGCAACTTTTTCTTCTAACGGCGTGAGTGGCTCTGTGTCCGATTTCAATAGTGTTAACTCTAATGTCGTTTCATGTTTGACTAATGGGGAGCTGGTACTGTCTGTGAACTGTTTCGTCTTCGTTTTAGGTGTGGATGTCAAAATATGAGTTTTTGGTGATGTAAAATGAGTGTTCGTCTGTATGTGTAAATGTGTTGTCAATGGATTGAGTGGTAAAGGGCTGAGCACCATCGCCTGTATTTACAGAGGAAACATCTGGGGTGGGGGTATCCGTTAAGCTCGCAGACTCCACTGCCATAGGAGCGGGGAACGGAGAACGCAACTCGTGTCCTTCCGTAAGCAAAGGAATGCGCTCTTTAATGCACCCTTTGCTAAGTTTAACACAGCGAGCTCACACAGAGCACTCGTTAATGCTTATGCTTGCGTCGTAAGCGGACCAAACATAGGCACTGTCTTCTACACATTTCTGTGCGGCCTTCGAAGCCGCATTTGTAATTTGCTTCCGTAGTGTGTATATTGGCGAGCCACATTTCCTGCACAGAGTGTTGGAATGCTTGTCGGCTGTGTCGTTGTCAATGTTCAGTCTATAATATTGCAATAAGTCAGACTTAAAGTTTTTACACAAAAATCGACGCTTCTTAGAATCTTTATTTTTTTAAACTTCTTCCACCACAAGTACGACACAACTTGTTTAAATTCTCAAAGTGGATGTTATAAGAGTGTTCCATCTTTGATGTTAAAAGGCTCTATAATTATAAACACACAAGAAAGTCAGACGGCAAGTTCCCGCTTCACAGAGTTTTTCTTTGCACCGAGCGTTGCACTAGACTAGTCACATAAAGTGCGCTAGTTCATGGAAATTTAGCTCGTACCCTGAGATTTTTCACCACAATGGAGAGAATAGATTTATAAAAAGAAATATGAAGGTTAAAACAAAAATTGTCGGTTCGAATTATTAAAATTCTCTTTTAAATCCAAAAAATTCAATAACACAGAGCTGTACAACAGTGGTAGTATATAGGTATCCCAAGGGAGTATAAAACGAGATAGAAACTGGTTTCAAACTGTGGGTTATAGAGGAGATGCTGAGTTTTTATTTGGTATGTAACACTCCTAGGTTTACGGGATGGAGAAAGGGAGTACTATGCTGTAAATTCCAGTTAATTTCTGGAAATTGTACCCTTTCCGCGCGGAGCGGTCAGATCTAGGAATAGGCCGGTGGAAGTGGCGTAAAGCGTCGAGATTTATTACCTCCCGCGAGGGGTCACAGGGGTCAGAAGGGTCAGACGGGCTACAACTAAGTGCGCCGCTCGGAGAGTGAAACTGAACAGCCGTGAGAATACTTCTATTGCGAAGATCTCTTTGAAACATTCAGTATTTCTCAAGAAGTCATTTTGACAAGCTGCTATGCAAAGCGTACGGATTGGATTAACGAGTAAATTTCCTCTTAGGAAAATGGTGGCAAAGAGTTCCCCACATCGTATGGATACGATAGTAACACACGATGTACGGATAGGGTTAAATGATGTTCTTTTTTTTCCTTCCGAAGCTGCTTTTAAAAAAACTCTCAACAGCCAATGTGCCTTTTACATGGCCACGACTTTCTCAAGGGGGACCTCTGAGGTTTTTGCCTTTTTATAAGTAAATTGGCTTTGCTTCCACCCGCTCAAAGATCTGGGGTGTGAAGACTCCGAGAAAAAAAAGGTTGTACCGTATTTTATCTTATTTTTTATTATTGTTGGTTTAATATTATTTCATTGTAGTTTTATTCATTTTTATGTGTATTGTTTTGGTGTGGATTTTTTTTCTTATTTATTTCCCTGTACATTAAAAAAAAAAAGAAAGAATTTTAAAAGTTTGTTCTGTGTTCTTCTCATATTTTCATCTCATTTGATTCCCTAGGTTGAGATGTACAACTTCCTTGGCAAAGACAATGTGCCTTTCCACAGTGTGATTTTCCCCTCGTGTTTGCTTGGAGCCAATGACAAGTATACTGTTGTCAACCACATGATTGCCACAGGCAAGTAACGTTTTCTCTGTGTGTTTGTGTACGGGGCGGCAACCACAGTATGGGTGGTAGCAGCAACCGCAGCAACTGTTGTAGAATTGGTAATAGCAGCAGCAGTAAAAATGGTATTGATAGTAGTAGCTGTATTAGTGGCAGTAGTAGAAGTAGTGATGCAGTTGCTGAAGCGAAGCTATAGAGGTAGTTGCAGTAATGGGGGGTGTAGTAGTAGTTGCAGCTGTATCGGTAGTGGTGGTGGTAGCAGCAGTCATGGTATTAGCAGTAGCAGTAAATAGCATGGGTAGTAACAGTAGCAGCGTAGGAGTTATAGTAGCAGTAAGCAGCAGTAGAGCAGTAGCAGCATCAGCAGTAGTAGGGATAGTAACAGTAGCAGCAGTAACAGCAGTAGCAGTAGCCATGATGTCTGTTGTGTAGTGGTTGGGTTCTTTGCCATTGCACACAGAAGATGTGAGTTTGATTTCAGTCTGGGAAAGTTTTGTTTTCAAGTATCTTTCGTCTGTCTGCCAGGACGTTGTATTTGTATCTCTCTCAGCCCAGGTTGCCCCGACTGGCAGGGTAGAAGCAACGCACCTCCTAAATGATCTGAATCATGCTGATTGGGCCTTAAAACATTAACAGTTACACAATAGAAATATGTTGTAGGTGCAAAAGTTTTCTTCTTCTGAATCACATCTCACTTGAAGTCCACTATCTATCATATACTGGGCTGTCCTACTCAGTTCTTCTGAATCACATCTCACTTGAAGTCCACTATCTATCATATACTGGGCTGTCCTACTCAGTTCTTCTGAATCACATCTCACTTGAAGTCCACTATCTATCATATACTGGGCTGTCCTACTCAGTTCTTCTGAATCACATCTCACTTGAAGTCCACTATCTATCATATACTGGGCTGTCCTACTCAGTTCTTCTGAATCACATCTCACTTGAAGTCCACTATCTATCATATACTGGGCTGTCCTACTCAGTTCTTCTGTTGGCCCATTTAGTTTCCCCTGTTATGTTCATGGGGTTGGCCACATTTCCGGTTTCAGTGTTGTTGTATTAGTTTTAAAAACATCTATACATATATTGTCTGAGTCTTGTGTGTTGTGTTTGCAGTTTGAAGATAATCACTTGTTCTCAGTGGGACAGCTTTTGGTTTTTATCTAGTGTCTGTGGTGCTCTAAATAGTGTTTTTATGGTTGCAAGAGTACCTGTGTAATATTTTATTTTTCATTTTGTTTTTTAGAGTACCTCAACTACGAGGACACAAAGTTCTCCAAGTCCCGAGGCTCTGGTGTGTTTGGTGACCAGGCTAGAGACACAGGCATCCCAGCCGATGTGTACCGGTTTTATCTGCTCTATCTCAGACCCGAGTCTCAGGTTAGTCTAATATCATCACAGTGCTAACGTTTTGGGGATTGAAGTCCTTTACTTATTTTTTTTTACTTTTGAGATGTGAAAAAAACATTCTCATTTGCTTAAAGTAGGATTAGGTCGGGCTCGCAAAATTAGCGTCCGCGAGTAACGAACTACTCATTGGCACTACCCGCAAACGAGCGGACGGGTAACGAACCGTCCGTTTGTGAAGAGTAGTTCGCTACTCGCTACTCGCTACACATCGGGCAGAGACAACAGTTCGTTTAGCGAGCGAGCGGACGGGCGGACCGAGAGACTCCATGCATTCGAGCAGGCGGACGGACGGACAGGAACGACTCCTTCCATTGCCTACAACTTACAACCCCCGTCCCCCCGAAAAAAATTAATTAAAAAATCACCCTTTTGCCTCACATTGTAGCTAGGCGTTCATGGCGGAAATTTCCGGCCTCCGCGATAATAGGAACGTACACAGTGTGCCCATCGCACGAGGTGAAAGGTTACACACATAGTACTACGTCACCAGCCTCTCTCACTCCCTGTGGCACCGCTAGTGGTTTGAAACATCAGGCCTAATTAACAAACAATAGACGATGGGTCTAATCTCGCGTCGAGTATCTCGTCTGCTAGAGTTCGTCCGTTCGCCCGCCTGCCCAGTTAATAAAATTGTGGGGCGGACCCAAAAAACGAACTGACTTGAGGCTTGAGGTCTGCAGTCCGCTCGCTGAGAGAGTCAAATTGTGGAGCGGACCCAAAAAACTAACTGTCTTGAGGTTCGCAGTTCGTTCTCATGGCCGTCCGTTACCCGTTCGCTCTGACTGAGTCCGCGAGTAACGAACCCGTCCGTCCGCTCGCCCCAACTCTAGCTTAAAGCCTTATGCTGATTTTAAAAAATAACATAAAAAAAAAAATTAGTACCCTCTTCGATTTAATGAAGGCATGCAAGGGTGCCGTTGGGATAAGCTTGTGGACTATCGTAATTCACATTTGCCCAAGTCAGTCGTGACATTCATCACAAGGTTTGCACCATAATGAAGTAATGCCCACTTCGAATGAGGTAGAAAATGGGGAAAGAAACTGGCTTTCTTTGCTGGGGTCTTAAACTGACAAGAGATGTGCTAAGAGATGTATTGCACTGAAGATATACACCCTTTTCTCTGTAATGCAAGTTTGATCGCAGTAGTATGGGCTATCTGTAATCTCGTCACTGCAAATGTTATTGCAATACAACAGTTTTCAGCTATAGTATTATGAAAGTTGTGAAGGGAAACTGAGCAGTGACTGACTCTTCATACTGGTTTTCTCATTCTTACAGTTGTGGCTAATCTAATTGCATTCTAGCCTAACTTCCTGAGGCTATTGTGACACCCCACCTCGCCAGACCTCCTGAGCGATTCAGGCCTATATTTGATGAAATCATTTTTATTTTTCACTAAACTGCACACTTACAACTTCCACATGGGTGCAGACATCTTGGTCAAAGTAAATGTAGGACAGCTGTTTTGATTGGGTGATAAATGTAGACTCTAAACCTCCAACAATGAGATGGGGTCTCACTCACCAGTGTGCCAGTGCTTGGGTACTCGCAAACATTAAAATGTGGGTGGTTGGCGGGTACTCTGGTGTGGCTTGCTCTTTCTTTCCTATAAAAAATCTATTGTCTCTATCTTCCCTCCTTCTTTTTTATGTTTGTTACTCTGTTGCAGCACCTCTAGTCTTCGGCACTTATTTGACCTTATTATGTTGCAAGTGGCGTAAAACTCTTACTAAAACTAAAAAGACATTAAAACTTGCCTCTGGTGTACCAGTGACCAGGACTCATGAGGTTACAGTACCTTCAATAGTTCACGATGTGTGTGATGTCATGATTTGTCTGTTTTGTAACATTCAGCCTTGCAATAATATACCCCAGTTCTCAAAAGTCCAGAATGAATGATCGTGAATGCAAATTTGTGTCAATAGGATATTTTCCAGAAACTCTCCTGGTAGCTCCTCAATTGTTGCTATAAATTATTGTTATTTTTTAAGGTTTCACTCTTGTCCCATATCCTTATTTTAAAAAAGATTTTTTCTTTTCTCTTCAGGACACAGCTTTCAGCTGGGATGATTTCCTATTGAAAAACAACAGCGAGTTGCTGAACAACCTTGGAAATTTTATCAACAGGTAAGAACAGTTACATTTTCAGTCATGTTTTTGGGGGATAGGGGTTTGGTTTGTTTTAAAGGTATAGATGACTGAGGTAAGCCTAAAACTGGAGAAGAGCTGATGTTACTTGACTAAAATGTAAAAACTGTTACATTTTCAGTTGTTTTATATATATATATATATATATATATATAGATATATATATATATATATATATATATATATATAAAGAGAGAGAGAGAGAGGGAGGGAGGGAGAGAGGGTACTGTGCATGCCTGAGAAATAAGTTTAAAGCAATTAATTCTGTGATGTTCCCTTAGAGTTCAGTTTGATTCACCTTAGCATTAAAATCAATAAGTCCATCATTAAGAAAAAGTTCTCATTTTGACACAAGTCAGCTCTTTATGGCAGGTTCATTTGTTTTTGTTTTGTTTTAAAAAATTAAAACAGATTTCTTTGTTTTATGTTTTTTCTTTCTTTCTTTCTTTTCTTACTTTTATATTTATTTTCAATTTCATTTCCTTTTAATTTGAAAATGTTTTTTAACTTTAAAATTAGAATCAATATGTCCATCATTTAGAAAAAGTTCTCATTTTGACATGAGTCAACTCTTTATGGTAGGTTCATTTGTTTTTGTTTTGTATTGTTTTTAAAAATTTCTTCATTTTCTTTCTTTCTTTCTTTCTTTCTTTCTTTTCTTACTTTTATGTTTTTTTCCAATTTCATTTTCTTTTAATTTGTTAATGTTTTTAAACTTTATTTTGCATGGTTTTGCACTTTGGCTATGGTTTTGATGGTCAGTAGATTTGACACTGAAGCTGCTCTGTGATCTCATTTCCCAAGGGCCCTGATGTTCCTGAACAACAACTTTGCTGGCAAAGTACAGGAGATGCAGGTGAACGAGGAAGACACACAGCTCCTGGCCCTCATCTCACGGGAGATACAAGGATACGTCGGAAATCTGGAGGCCTGCAGGTAGTCGCAGTTTTCTTTTAGGAGGAGGAGGGAGGGTGGGGGGAGTAAGAGAGAGAGAGAGAGAGGGAGAGGGAGGGAGGGAGGGAGGTTGGGTTTGCTGAAGGTAGAGTGACGAAAAAGTGTTGGTGGACATACTTTTTGGATGGATGTCAAATCTGTCGTGTTTGTTGAAACATTATTGAGCAGTTTTTGTTGCTTTAGTATTTGAACATAACATGTCCCATTATGACAATGATGAGCTTGTTGTTCATTTTTGTTGTTAAAATGTTTATTTTAGTATTTTGGAGTTGAAACAAATGGAACAAAGAAGAGTGCAAATTTGTGGGTGCACTTTTCTCAATGCCTTGAAGACTAAAGTACATAATGCTTGGCACATAAAGAAAAAAAAGTTACAATGGAATTTTTTTAGATTGTCACATTTTGATTGGAGGTCTAATAATTATTGGGTTTTTTTTAAATTCCCAGGTTGAGAGATGGTATTCGGAACATTCTAACGATCTCACGGCTGGGTAACCAGTACATGCAGAACAACAAGCCATGGGTTTTGGCGAAGGGAAACGCAGAGGAAAAGTAAGTGAACCCTCTATGGCAGTTTGATTATTTTGAAGTTATGTGTAAGATAGAAGGTTGATTTTTTGTTTTGTATTTTTTGTTTTCTTCTCAAGCTTCTCCATCATGAAAAGTATGCGTTTAATTCTCATATATATGGAGACGGTGTCTTCTTTGAAGATGCCTGTATAGACCAACCCGAGTTGTATCGCAGCATGCCTGTGTTACAGAAAAGGCTAAAACTTTAAATAAACTATCAAAGACCACTTAAATTTCATGTCAAGGTTTCGTGCATCCCTATTTATATAATTTGTACACCATTACTGAGATCATGATTTTGATCATGCTTTACAACATGGTAAAAAGATCAGGTTTCAGAAAACTCTGACGTTGGTTCACTTTGTGCTTAACACCATATATATATATTTAATTACGCCCACCTGCAGGCTTCGAGCAGGCTGCGTGGTGAGCCTTTGTGCCAACGTGTCCTGCCTCCTGTCAGTGTTGCTACAGCCGTACATGCCCAGCATCAGCGCCACCATACAGGGTCAGCTGCAGGCGCCCTCTACAGTCAATGTCATCACGGGCGAGTTTGTGGCCATGCTCAAGCCTGGACATCAAATTGGAAAGGTGAGATTGTGGGAAGAGGGGGAATGGCTCTGATGTTGGGTACACTTTATGCAGCATCAAGACACAGTTGAGAAAAATCCTGTAACTTCTTTGCCTGTATCGACAGGCTAAAGGGCACACAGATGGGCACTGAATCTGAAAAATAAGTAAAGTTGAAAGAGGAGGACAGCATGAGTAGGTCCAAATGAAATTATTTGTGTGTTTGGGGGTGGGAGGAAAATTATGATGTAAAAATAGATGGATGAATGTGGAAGGAACTTCAGATAGACACTGGAGTGAATAAAACTTTGGTTTATTGTTGTATCCTCTTTAATGTCCATTGGTCAGAATGGACAGGATGTTCATTATTTTTGTTGTTGACAAGCCTCTGTTCACTCACCTCTTTCTGTCTGAATATGTTTAGAAAAAAAAAATGCACAGTTGTTTGTACAGGTTGATTTCAGTCTTGCTACTGAGCTAGATTTATTTATCTTATGAATTCTTCTTTGGACATCTATTAAGGGCATGCAAGAGGTTAAGGGACACTAGGTACAGCTGAACTGAAAATTTTTGTTTGGGCTCTAAATTAAGTATTCTGGGATTCCCAATAACCAACATGGGCCAAGAAACAGAATCATATTATCCCTGTATGATTTCCCTGTCAATTTTCTGAATTCTTGAGATGCAATGGGTTCGACAGACCAAAATTGGCTCAAATTCTACGCGGGGATTGTGAAAAAGATTGAATTGATACAGCCTTGATATTTTCACACAGTGTTTCTGAATATACTACATGCAACGTACTAAAGATTTACTTTCCTTAGTCTCATACTTTTCTTGTAACTGCCCTTTTAGTGTCATATATGATACTCGGACAAAAAATTGATCACAAATCAGAGTGATACGGTCAGTCTTTTTTACACTGACAGAAAACTTATAACAATATCACAATAATCTTTTAGTACGTTGCAAACATATTATCTAGAAACAGTCATGCAAAGTAGGATTGAGCTGTGACATGTACTTTCAGAAATATCTCCGCGTAGGTGACCCACCCCCCTAAGAAAATCATAGTTTTGAGAAAACTGAAAAAAACGAATTCATACTGGTCTATTTCAACACAATGTTCAAAAACATGGCATATGTGTATATTTTTCATTTATTTGATATATCTGGAAGATGCACACTATATAAAAATGGAAAACAATTTGATTTAGGAAAAAATATCACACTAAAACCCTCGACACCACCCTAAAAAAAACCAAGCTGATAAACCCTAAAAAGGGTAGAATTTTGATTTTTAGATCAAAATGCCCTTGAATATTATATAGGATGTACACAGTGCCCTGGAATTATACATTTTATACCAAAATGCCCTGGAATTATATTATTACTGCAATCAAAAGAAGAATTGAAATGAAAATCGTAAACACTTGCGCACATGTCATCGCACTGAGGCAACCAGAGTTCGATTCCCGAATGCGGAGACGTTTTTATCAAGCATTTCAATCTTTCTGCTGGGGTACTGTATCCTTCACAGCCCAGGTTAGCCCTGACAAGCAGGGTCAGGGGCCTGCCTCCTAAATGATCTAAATTGAGTCGATGGGACATCGATAAAAAAAATTTTTTTTAATTTCCCCTGCAAACATGCTACATCCCACCATCCTCACTTCACATTTCAAGACAGTCCAAGACAGCCCTGGAATGTTATAACACAGTTAGTACTGTAATCAAAATAATATAGAATGAAATACAAATCGGTTACACCATTATCTATAGTGCAGCGGTTAGGATAGTCGCTGTCGCACTCAGGTGACCCGAGTTCGATTTCCGAGTGGGGAGAAATTTTTATCAAACATCTGTCTTCCTGCTGGGATGTTGTATCCTTCTCAGCCTGAGTTGGTCCTGACAGGCAGGGTTGAAAGCCTGCCTCCTAATGATCTAAGTTGTGCTGAAAGCGGCATAAAAACATAGGTTACAATTTTTTTTAAAATATAAAAAAAACCCGTTCTCCCTACATGCTGCATCCAACCATCCTTACTTCACACGTCACACTTCATGACAGACCAAGATATATGTAAACTTAGTTCTCTAATCAAAACAAAAAGGTGTAATCCAAAGGAAACAGGTGCCTGGCGTCTACCACAAACAACATTGCGAAACAGTCCAGCAAGCATCTCAAGATGGACTGCGGTTGTTGTGAAGTACTCATTGTGATCCCCTGTAGGTACTTCTGTAAAATTGTTATATAGTCCAGCTTTGTTTGTGAAGCAGTTTTGGAAGATGTCGGTGAGGAAGCTGCGGTATTTTCAGCGACTGGTGGAGTAGTCACTGAGGCAGAGCTACGAGCTGACGTGGTTTCAGCGACTGGTCGTGTAGCCACCGAGGCAGAGTGTAGTCACTGGGGCACCGAAGCAGAGTGTAGTCACCGAGGCACCGAGGCAGAGTGTAGTCACCGAGGCAGAGTGTAGTTACCGAGGCACCGAGGCAGAGTGTAGTCACCGAGGCAGAGTGTAGTCACCGAGGCAGAGTGTAGTGTAGTCACCGAGGCAGAGTGTAGTCACCGAGGCACCCGAGGCAGAGTGTAGTCACCGAAGCACCGAGGCAGAGTGTAGTCACCGAGGCAGAGTGTAGTCACCGAGGCAGAGTCACGAGCTGACATGGTTTCAGCGACTGGTCGTGTAGTCACCGAGGCAAAGTGTAGTCACCGAGGCAGAGTGTAGTCACCGAGGCAGAGTCACCTGTAAAAATATAAAAAGCCCCGTCAGCATGTACAAACTGCAAATGGCATTTATTCAAACTCAAAACATACATAAAATGAATTGAGTGTCTGGGTTAGAGAAGTAAAAACCAGTGTGAGTCTGTTCCCTCAGAGCTAAATTTTATAAAAATAACGATAAACCTACAGTAAAATGACTAAAAAATCCTTCACCATGCACAGACATTCTAAAATCCTAAAATCTAAAATAAGTCAAGGAGATAATTTAGATCTAGACTCTAGATCTAGATCTAGATCTAGATCTAGATCTAGATCTAGATTCTAGATCTAGATCTAGAAATCTAGTCACTAGATCTAGATCTAGATCTAGATCTAGATCTAGATCTAGATCTAGCTAAATGTAAGTAAGCAAACACAAGCTAAACCGAGAACCGAGAAAGATTCTAGATCTAGATCTAGATCTAGCTCTAAATCTATATCTGAAACTGAAGGAAAATAACATGACATCAATCTAAACATAACTCTCTACTTAGATCTGAGAGTTGCTCCTTTTTTCTTCTTTGTTTTTTTAGTTTTTTTGTCTGGATCTGAGGGATTCCTAATTTGTGGTCGAAAAAGAAAGAGCGTGGTTGATCGTTTCTCTGCTTCGAATTCTAATAGTGCGGCTGCAAGATTGGCTTCAAAGACAAAATCAACAACAATCAATGATAAAAAATGCATTTACTTACCTTTGCCTTTACAGACAGGGTTGAAATCAAAGATTTTTGCTGGAAATAAAGCACTTGTAACGCAGTTGAACTGGAAAAACTTGATGGTGGTCACAATTCACAATTGCTGGCTGTCAAGGTAAACAAAGTGGGAATAGCGAACGGAAGTCACCTCGGGGGCATGACCTGGCCAATCAAAATTCGTAGTTTGGGGGGTGTGTCCCAATCAGCCAACGAAATGCGAGAATTTGTTACTTGCACATAGTGTGTGTTTTGACCGGTTTAGGAATGTTCTATCCGTATGTCAGCGTCGAGCAGTTGATGAGTGAATGCGCGAAATGTTGACGTTTACAACGGTACCAAACACTTAGGGGTTGTCGGCGTGTATAAACGGGTAACGGTGGGGTAAAAAAGGTGCTTTTTTTTACCAATGTACCCAAAAACTTGCACAAGTCACGATCTTTTATGCAAATTTTGAGCATTTTATAGATGTTTTAGACACTTGGAAATATTTCCAATCGATAGAGCAGATGTTGTTCTACTAAAATAGCCCAAAATCGAAAAATCGGTTTTAGACACCTAAATCGACTTTTTCTGGCTGTTGGCTACTGCCGTGGTGTTCCCACTATACTTTTATACTATTTATGTTCCAATGTTGTGGAATCCGGCACTCGTCAATTTTTTGGGCATATATACGGAGTTATTGGTATGTCTTAGAGCCTGATCCTTTGATTTGCTTTTCATGAAAAAAATACTCACCTTTATTGAATAGAAGTTGAGATATTTGTGATTAAAGGAGGTGGGGATTGCCTGGTGTCAGACATAATAATAATAGATAGCACTTGTATAGCGCAAATCCCCGCTCCATGGCAAGCTCTGTGTGCTTCACAATCTATACTATTAACCCAGCAGAACTGAGAGCATTCTGAAACAACCTCTAATTCCTGGGAAGCATACAATGCAAGCAGCCATTTATAGGCGCTAAAATACTTAAACTGACAGGATCTTTCGCTGTCTATGGTTGGGTACCCATTCCCATTTGGGTGAAGTGAGGAAAATTTGTGTAAAGTGCCTTTCCCAAGGACACAACTTCGGACCCGCGGCTCGAAACCCCAAACCTGCAACCTCACGATTACGAGTCCGGTAGCCTAACCACTAGGCCACCGACGCCATGATGTATAAAATGAGCATGAAAATGGCTACCAGAGTTTGTTGACTTTCAAAGCTGTGGTATCTTTGGAAACTGCAAATTTACATTTTTTAGTGCCTTTGACCAACGTTTGTCAGTAAAATCCACATAAGAATGTGTTTTTATAATATATAAATTATATGGTTGATCCTTAACGAAACATTTTAAATGAAAATTCCTTTGTCACAGATTTCATTATTTTGACTAGTGTCTAATGTCATCACGATGCAACATATAAGTACCATTGCTCAATACAATTCTTTTTCCTTTCCCCAGCCTAGTCCACTCTTCCAGAAGATTGAGGCCTCCACAATGGCAGATCTGAAGGCTCGATTTGAAGGAAAGCCGGCAGAGAAGCCTGCACCCAAGGTGACTTGAGACAGCCATTTCAATGTGCCTTGCAATGCTATTTTTAGTAGCAAAGAGAGATTCTAAGACTCTTCTGATTGTATAAGGTCTTGCACATGCCTTAAAACGTATTTAGGCCGATGAATTTTTCTTTTAAAAAGAAGCATGCCCTCTACTACAAAGTCAAATCTGTGTTTGGGCACAGTATAAATCAATAAAACATGGGCCTGTGGGTCCGGCTTGTCCTATTAAAAAAAAAAAAAAAACACTGCCCTGAGCTGCAGCTTGCTAGTAGAACAATTGTGGATGCTTTTAGTACAAAAAAGTTCTCTTTTATTTTTCAAGACTATATACTTCTGTACTGAGGGTTGAAAATGAAATACATGAATTAAGCAATCCCTTGGCTTCCAGTACTGTTCATGAAAAAATTTGCATTCTGACATTCTGATTGTGAGTTCTTTTGGTGTTATTATTTATTGTGTTTTCAGAAAGGAGGAGGAGCACCAGCTGTTGCTGTGACAAAGGCAAGCCCAGAGGAGGTGGAGAGGCTGACCAAAGCTGTATCTGATCAGGTGCGCAAGTGTTTGAATTGTTCAAGTGAAATGATTCTGTTGCAAGTGCCCTAAAACTCTCAATAAAACAAAAATGAAAGTGAAACGAGCTGCAGCTAACCAACAGAGAACCTGTGTGTTCCATATGTAGACTGCAAATTCTGCTCTCGCCGGATTGATAATTTTTGTGTGTGTTTGGTATAGCCAGCACCATGTATATGCCAGGGTGAAGTAATAAAGGTACTGTAAGTAGAGAACTTAGGGCCAGCTTAACCTCAGTCTCCTTGGGGTTTTTTTTTCCTTGTCTTTCTTCATAAATTTTTTACCCTCTCCCCCCTCCCTCCCCCTGTTCCCATCACATCATTATCCCCCCCTTCTCTGCTTTCCCTTGCTGGCTTACTGTCTCTTCTCTGTATATTGAGTTTTGTGGTGTGGTCTGCTTCTCCTTCATCTTTGTTTCTGCTGCCCTGTTGTCCATGTTTGGTGGTACATAATTGTTGTGATGCGCCGACTCGCCCATGGCTACATATTTGGACAACAGCTAGGGAGAAAAGATCCGATGTTAGCGCAGAAAGATGCTGGAGCGTTTAAAAAAACAACCTAAGGTCGTGTATGCATAGAGACAGGAGGAAAGAAGGACAGAGAAAGCAATTCCTGTGTTTGTCTGGAATAGATTGTACAAACTGGTGGACATGCTACAGAAGACCACCATGTTTATAGTTAAAGCTGGCCTCTAAATGTCACAGGAATTGATGTAAAGAAAAGTGGGAAGACACGGAATAACGTTAAGTGGCTCGCCCAAGATAGAGAAAGGTGGAAAGTGTTTGTTCGTAGCCTATACCCTGATGCAGGGTGAGAAAGGCAATGATGATGATGATCTCTAAATGCAGACACACAAAGAGAAAAAGTCGTAAGTTTTGTTGTATTTACCGTCTCATTGTTTTCCTTCAGGGCAACAAAGTGAGAGAGCTGAAGACAGCAAAGGCGGAGAAGAGCATTGTGGACGCAGAGGTCGCGACCCTCCTGAAGCTCAAGCAAGAGCTGGCAGCAGCTCAGGGCGTTGACCCTAATGCAGCAGCTGGGGGCAAGAAAAAAGGAGGGAAGAGTGGAGGTGGTGGAGGAGGAGGAGGGAAGAGTGGAGGTGGTGGAGGAGGAGGCGGGAAAAAGGAGAAGGCGGGAGGAGGTGGTAGTGGTGCGGCTCCTGCTGTCGCTTCTCCAGCTGTGAATGGCGGCGCTGGGGATTCTCCCTCATCTCCTGAAGTAGCACGGTTGACCCAAGCGGTTGCTGATCAGGTGAGGGTGTGACTAGTGATTGTGGAGTATGAAATAATTACCATTTTATCGGTGTCACAAGAGAAATGAATACAGTAGAACATGACAATAGTTAGTGGCACCCGCTGCAGTGGGACCTTACTGAAATCCCCCTTTTTTTGGGTCTCAGTTAACTAATTGTCCTCTGATTTAATGGGGCAAGCAAAGGCCCGAACGTAGATACCACGGGAGAGATCGAGTGAGCTCTAGCTGGGGGGAAGGGGACGGGGTCTGTAAGTGGGCTCCAAACAGGCAGTCAGCGGTGCAGCGTTGTGATTTGCCAGTCCAGTGATGAGTGAGGTGGGACAAGCGGCAGAGAGAGATGGTGCGGAGAGACGTTACTTGAGCCTCTGTAACAGTGATGTGCCATAGCCTTAGGCCTAGGCTAGGCCAAAACGACAGTAAAAGAAGAGGAGAGCTTGTGGTATGTGATTTTTTGGTAATTCCCCTTTGCATTCCTATAGTGGGAATTTGTCTACAGCGAGATTTTTCTTCTGGAACTAAAGTCCTGCTATAGTCATGTTCTACTGTGCCTCTAATTGTTTTTTTGGTTTTTTTTCTCTCAACTATTTAGCAGGGTTAAACAAAGATATTCTTTGTACTTGTGACGACTTATCTTTGATTCTATTGTTCAAGTACACTGAACTCGCAAATTAATTGATTTGTTTCTCCCATGAATGTACTTTGGTTGACCAAGACTTGGGCGGAAAAATTACCACTGACTGCAGTTATGGCTTCTAAGGACTACTTACTATCAGACGGATGAAAAATAAGGGGGTGGGGGTGGTTGAAAGCATGAATAGATGTCATGATTGTGCTTTATTTATTTGTACGAACGATAAAATAATATGAGGTAAGGTTTTTGTTCTTCTTCCCCTTCCCTTGACATGATTTTAGCGAGGATTTTGAGCAAATTATATTTGTATCTTTGGTTACATGCCACATTCTTCTCAATGTATTGAAATTCTGATAGTATAGAAGTAGGGCAACAGACACTAACAATGTCATCCCATGGAAGTGGCCTGAATGCAATGTTTTGGCATACGTTTATTGAGTGCTAGGGATTCTGATAACTACTTATTTCCATATTCTGGTCACGACATGTGAGGAATTGAGAAAGAGGGTTGTGTCCTGCCCCTCAGTCCAACCTGGGTGATTGTTCTAGTGTAAGCACCAAACAGAAATAAACTAACATCAAGATTAACCGACACATCTTTCTTGACATTTCAGCATCATCATCGTATTGTTTTCATTATCACCATCATCACATCATCATCGTAATCATTATCATTATTAACATCATTATCATGATCATCGAAAATCAAACAATTTTTTTTTTTTTCCTGTCCTGTTTTTCTTGAAGCGTAACAATTTCTACCATGTTGACACATTTTTTTACATACCGATATCTTATCAGCACCAAATTAGATGTGACTAAAACAACAACAACAAAAAAATGCATGTATCTTTGACCCTGAATAAATTAAATTAATCAAGGACTTTCTAATTGTATTTGGATTAAATATTGCTTTTTCCATTTGAGTGAGGAGCTGGAAAAACCGTTTAGATTTGTCAAAACATGAAAATTGAGATTATTACAAATTATTATTCTACAGATAAACCCTGAGCATTGTGCTTTTTAATTGAATGTTTTATCTATCATACTTACGGAGATATTACAGTTTTTATCACGCAAATACAAAAGCACTGAAGTGAGAAAACCGATTTTAGTTAGTGCAATGGGTTTTTTTCGATATTAGTTGAACGAAAAGGACAAAACACAATGCCAGTATAAGCAAGTACGGTTCAGTGACCACAGCGACACATACCTGGAAGTGTCATCTCTGACTCAGAGGTTGCCGTGTAATGACCCTCCATCTTTCACGGTCGCGAACTGCCGTTGCACATTCTTCCATATCCAGGCCAGTCCATGTCCTTATGTTGTCCATCCACTGGCGCTCCTGCCCCACATCTTTCTTTCAAGTACCTCTTTCACAATGGTCTCGTGTCGTTTTAAGTGGCCATAGTATTGTATTTTTCTACATTTTATTCTGTTCAGCTGAATTTGTCTTGTGTGTAGAATCTGACACAGCCCTTTGTTTGTTTTTTTTGTTTTCCAACTTATTCTGGCCGTTCTTCGGTAGCACCACATCTCAAATGCATTTATTCTGTTTTTTTCTTTCCTTGTCAAAGTCCAGGTCTCTGCCTCATAAAGGAATATGGAGAACATGTAGCATTCCAGCATTTTCTTTCTTAAAGTGAGAGACAGTTGCCTGGATTTAAATAGTTTGTACATTTGGCTGAATCTTGTTTTTGCAGCTGCTGTTCTTATGTTTATTTCTTTTTCACTTCTTCCATCATCTGTGATTGTTGCTTCTAGAGATACTTGAATTGGTGCACTTTATAGATTCTCTCCCCATCTATGGTTATGTGTGTTGTTTTTCCAGAAGATTTTGATAAGACCATTGTTTTTGTTTTCTTGGCGTTCATGTTGAGGCCTGCCTTACTGCTGTTCACTTTTACTACTTTCACAATTTTAGAAAGATGTTCTTTTTTATGTTTGCAAGCAAAACTGTATCATCTGGGTATCTCAGGTTATTGATGTTGCGGCTCCCAACAGTGACTCCCTCAGGTTTTGCGATTCTCTAAAATTAAACTCTGTACAGACTTTAAAAAGATAGGGAGAGAGGACACAACCTTGTCTCACACCTCTATGGATTTTAATATAATCTGATATTTAATTACACACTTTAATTACTGCCTTCTGCAGCCTGTAAGGATTTCCAATGATTCTTATATCTTTGCCATCAGTACCTATCTTCTCCTATTACTCAATCAACAACATAGTGTTAGACAAAATACATGTTTTCCTAACTTTGCAGCTGGTGTTGATGTGTTTATATCTTCACTATACTGATGTTACGTTGTTTAGTGTCTCGATATTCTTCCACTGGGACTGGCCACTCTGATAGTGAGCGGGCTCTGATCATGGGTCAGGGTTCTGAGGCCTTTTTTGCAAATAATTACACTGTAATTCAATCTCAGGACAACTTATTGCATCTAATCAATTTTCCAATTACTGGTTGAGATCAAGCGTGCATTTTTAGTAAGAATTGTGGTAACTGGACGGATATTGGTGCCTAAAGTGGGCACTTGATTTTCTTCACAAACATAAACAGTGATGCTCTAATCTAGATGTGTGGGTGGTTGGCGGGTGCTCTTGTGTGGTTTGCTCCTTCTTTCCTATCAAACATCTATCGTCCTTATCTCCCCTTCTTTTTTAAAATGTTTGTTACTCTCTTGTAACACCTCTAATCTTCTGGCGCTCATAAGACCTTATGCAGTTGCGAGCTCCGTAAAACTACCAAAAAAAAAAAAAAAAAAAATCTAGATGCACCCACTCTTACACCCTAAAATAGATAGATTACAACAAAAAATGAATGCACACTTTGGCTGAAACCGGGAAAAGTATCGTATTCGCATGGCTACTTAGCCATGTGGGCATCTAAGGAAACGAGCAAGTGGACCTCCTGGCGAAAGAATCTGTGTCCCCTCTGTTGGGATCAACAACGAACACTCTCCCACAGACTGGCTTTAAAAATAAAGTAAAAAACTACGCCTCCTGTCTGTGGGAAACTCATTGGAACAAACAAGAAAACAATAAACTACACAACATTAAGCCCAAACTGGGTCCGCGAAAACCTTCAGGCCTCTTCAAAAGAGAGGAAGTCATTTTTACTCGATTACGCTTCGGACACACGTCCGCGACACATAAATACCTCCTTTAGGGAGACGAGAAGCCATTCCGACACAGATTTTACCATTAGACACATTTTAACAGAATGTCTAAACTTCGGAGAGACTCGAAGGAAATATTTTAGATGCAAAAAAATGCAAGGTCTGTTTTCCGTCGTTGATGCCAACAGAATCCTTGGTTTTGTAAAGGCCATCAGCCTTTATGGAAAATTGTAATAAGCGTTAAAATTTTTAATGTTATTTTAAAAGTTATTTTAAATCAAGAATTAATTTATATCAAAATTTTTTCATTTTAGTAGAGGTGTTGACCAGAATCCGGCTGTGCAGTGAACTGTTGCGAACGGAACCAACTTTTTTTCGCACTCTGATATGACCTTATGCAGTTGCTAGCACCGTAAAACTCTTACTAAAACTAAACTTCTTTAATCAATGTATGTACACTAGATCTACTTTTTAATTGCTTATACACAGTCTGAGCTTTTCAACCATGTATAATACTTCGGGGTCGTCTCAAAATACCTTTAAGATACATTGGTCAAAAAGAGATCGGTTTTCATAGTGCTCTTCGCCACTGTCAGCCACGTTTGATTATTATATTGACTTGGGTGATGTTGAGAACAAGTAAAATTAACATATTTTCTGCTAAAAGTATTGTTTGAAATTTTCAGGGGTGAAAGTAAAGCTGCTGAAGAATAGATTTGTGCAAAAATCTGTTTCCATAGGATAGCCCAAAATTACCTATGAGACAGCCTAGCTCTAAAGTCTAAAGTAAGTGCAGCGACTTCCGAATGTTTTTTCCAGCTCCTCACACATTTTGTGTGAAGAGGTCTTAGTTTTAAGTATGTGAAGTCTGTTTATGTCATTTGATTCATTTTCACCACAAGACTCTTTACTCCTCCTGCAGGGAAACAAAGTGAGAGACCTGAAAGCGGCCAAGGCTGAAAAGTCGGCCATAGACACAGAAGTGGCCTCCCTTCTCCAGCTGAAGCGAGAGTTGGCAGTAGCGCAAGGTCAGGACCCTGATGCAGCTGTCGGGGGAGGAAGTAGCAAGAAGAAAGGAAAGAAAAAGTGAATAACAAGTTCAAGATGATTGTGTGTGCGGAGCCATAGCATGACCAGCTATATACCAAAATTGAGAGAAGAAAAGAAAATGAACTTTGTACTTTCCCACTTTCTGACTCGGAAGGGCGCCTGATGAATTAATTTACTTTTTGGCACTAAACTTGCCTCGAAGCTTTCTGACAACAATGCGAACTGTTGTTTGCCTATGTGTGCACTGTTTGCTAGAATTGTACTTCTTCAATTTTGGATATAGTGTGTTTTTGCATGGAACCCTTTGTATGGAGCCAGTGTTTATATATGTGACACATGATTGTTATTATTTCTGAGGACACTTTGTCACTGTACCATTTCTCTTGAGAGATACATACTGAATTGTTATCATGTGTACTCGTGTTTGGGGTGGTTGAATGGACTGTTATGTCTGAGCTACTACCAGAGTATTTGGTAGGCCACTTTTGAAGAACAGAGCACCGAAGTTCAGTTATTATTTTTGATAGCTCATGGTCATGAAACTAAAATGTCAGTTCAATATGATGTCACTGAGACTCCGTCAGCTCTTCAATACTGTTAAGTAGCATGGTCAGAGTCAGAAGAAGCGTATACACAGGCATGTTGGGGATATGTCCATCTGCTTTAGGAAGATGATTACTCTCTGTGCAGACATTTTTTTTTTTTTTTACTTTAGACACTGTAGACAAATGTGAATGGTTGCAATTCAATTTTAGTGAGAAACACTTTTAGTGCATTTTTGTGCCTTTCTGCAATTGTTTGTATCTGATGCTGAGCTTTTGGATTCCACAAAAGCTGCCATAAATCCCACATGGATGTGGGGCAGATTGACATACACCTCTCATAAAGAGTGGTTGGGTTGTGCTCACATCGTAAAGCCAAATGATTGTCAGAGGACGGTTCATTCCATTTTGGTCTTCAACTATCTGCTCTTCTCATGACTTTTTCCAGTCATCGTTGAGGTAAAGGCAGCCACATTTGTTTTACCCATGAGTTTCCATTCTGTCCATTGTGGTAAAGGATAATAACCTAATAATCAGATAGATTTGATTCATTACTGTGCACGGTTTTAGGTGTGTATTTCAAGAACAGATTTCATGAAAATATGAATTACATCAGCCTTGGACAAAGCAACATTATTATTGATACGTGTGGTACATTTTTTTTCTCCAGGAAATATTAAGGATTAAAAAATATCTTTGGCATCATGTCATTGAACATGCATCGCTTAAGCAAAGAATAGTTTAGCTTGACCTCCAAAAGTAGTGAGGTTCTGGGTACAGTTCTCTTAACTCCAATGAGTAGTGTAAGCGTGTCTCTTGTTTTCTTTATCTTTTCACGGTTTGTTGTTCAGCTTAAGTGATTAATGAGAACAATTGTGCAACTTTTAACTGTCTATAAACAGAAAAGTAGATTTGATAGTAGGGTATGTTAAAGTTATAAATGAAGTTTGTATTTGGTTGAGTTTATGTGTGAGAGGTGGAAACAGTCCATGAGATTTTTTTACCTGATGGAGAGTTTTTGTAGCTCATCATCACTAAATATATGTCATGTCACAGCAGTCATCGTACAATTAGTAATGCGGTGTGATATTTATTAATTAACACAGCCATTTTGCAAGGGTGTTGTTTTATTGATTTTAAATGTCACTGATGTTATTTTGTAATTAGGAGCCTTATTCAGAAGGGGCATGGGAGAGGGTTATTGCACGATTTCTCCTGGAGAGATACTGTAATTGGTAGGTGTTTTTTGTGTGTCTTTCTTTTGCATAATACACTGTTATGCCTTGTTCCTCCTGGGTTGTTTGGTTGTTGTTTTAATTCCCCGTCTCCTGTAGATGAGAGAAGAGTCACTTTTAACACATATTTATGATTAATTTTTCTTGCAACTTAGCTCACGGGTTCTGAGTTTTAATTCCTTATTAAAGTTCTTTTGTTAGTCTGTTACATAATGTTGCTGACAGTGTAAGATGTTCCTAAAGTTATTGCGACAAGACATTTGTGAGTAGTAAATGCTGGTGCTGTGGTACTTAAAATTAATGTATATTTAAGGTACTCATTGCTCAATTATAGAACATGCGTTTTGTCGTTTTGATAGTCAAAGAGAACATGACAGATAAATTGTATGAAAATGTTTGTTGATAAAATGACTAAACTTAAAGTATATATTATAAACTCGAATCTAACAATCTTCCTGGACTGGTTTTTCCTTTTAGTCAGATGTCAGTGGTGCTTCATAGTAGGGAGCTTAGCTTAGCCTGATATTTATTTTAGATGGTAATTAATAAACTTGAGAGTGGGTGTTTGACAGTAGCTGAGTCGTGTTATGTGGGTATGTGCAAGTGCAGTACGGTATTTATTTTTTCAAGTGATTATTGTCTCACTTCATGAACATGGTGCCACCTTCTAGTTTTTGCTTTCTTATACCATGTCATTTCTTCTATTGCTTTGGCATGATGGCTGAAGAAATAAAACAACACTGATAGTATACTGGTGTTTCTTATTTTATGCTATGTGTTTGTTTGTGTGGTCCATAGGCTATGATTTTCGCCTCGCAATCAATAAGTCCAGAGTTCAAAACCTGACAGCGAGCGACAGACAATTTTTTTCTCGAAAATGTTGTCCTTCCACCTCCTCTCCTGCTCTCTGTTCATGTTCTGTAGTCAGCTTTCTTCTCCCCCCCTTTGCCCCCTCCTCTGGGCTCCTTACTCTTTCTGCAGCCTTCTAGTGCTACCTCTTGGCTCTACTTTCTGCTGTCTAAGTCTAAGATCTAACATCTAGCCTTCTCCGATAAGGGCGAAAAATCTCGGAGGACCCGTGTGCACGTTACGCATGTTTTAAAGATCCTTTGGTGGTCCTAAATCGATGAGTAGATCATGACCGCCACCCGGGAAAAATTCAAAATTAATTCCTACCAAACTAAAAATGTTTAATATGTCCCGTGCGCTCATGTGACCTTATACTGGTGAGAGCACCGTAAAACGCTTATCACAAAACAAACACACACATACATACACATACACTCACACACACACACACACACAC
>NW_004797452.1:677762-679261 GCF_000002075.1 Aplysia californica
AGAGAGAGAGAAAGAGAGAGAGAGAGGTGGGGTGAGAGGGAGGGGGAGAGTATGCACAAAAAAATTCCGACATAATTGATGACATGTAAATTATGACAAGCTGGGGCGAAAATGGCAGCATTTAAGCAGGCATTGATTGGGCTGGCCACAATCCACCTCCTGAATTATCTGAATAGTGTCGGTGGGTAAATAAAAATTGAAGTACCACGACTCTGTTGCAGGCCACCCTCTGCCTCCCCTGGTCTGTGGGCTTTCCCCACGTCTGCGACATTAGGGGGGGTCACATACGTACGGGGGAGAGGAGCGGCGGGGGCTGAACCAACAAGCCAACGACAGTCGACTGGCACTTCTTTGTGCCGGAATACAGTGGCGATGTATTCTGTCAGTGTCCACTCAATAGTTTATCGCTCCACTGACCACATTCCAGAGCCCACGGAGCACAGGCTTTGCACAAAGAACCTAGCTAAACAGCGCCCGATCAAAGCCAATTTGACCACGTTCATTTGACTGCAGCGAGAATAAACGGGCATTATCGCGCACGGGAACTAGTAACGTGACGAGAAATAACTTCGCGAGAACGTACTAAGAAGTTCAGGTTCGAAGATCACCGCGGGGCGCATTATATTGCATGGGTGCTGCGAAAATGTTTTGAGATACATGTTTAGTTCGGTGGCTTTGGCCGTTCCAAATAATCCTCCAGAGTCATGTTTGTTCGGCAGCTTTCTCCTTGGAAGATCAGGAGCCTTGGCGACACAGCGGTTAGTAAACAGCCACACTTTGCAGTTAAGCTTTTATTTCAACTCTGGAACTGTCACTTAATTAACCCTAGCGCCAGTTTTGCAAAGATGTCATTTTCTTTCTTTCTTCTTCGTCAGCACTGTTACCTATGGTGGCGTGCAACCACTATGCTGAGTACACCATTAGTTTAGCTTTAGTAGATATTATTCTGAACTGCCTGGCTATGGTACGGGTTCAGCATCCTTTTCAACACTGGACACTTATTTAAGAGGCGGCACCTCTGAATTTAAACTTCAATCTCACATAGGTTCGAGATAAGTCGGTGATGAGCCTTGAAAACTATACAAGTTTTTTAAAAAAGCTTCACTGGAGATTCAAAAAAGGGTCATATCCATTAAAACCTAAAATGATGCTAACTGGGGTAACGGTGCTAAAGAGAAAGACAGACAGAAAGGAATAACAGAGGGAAAGACAAAAAGTAGGACCTATCTGAGGCACCCTCCAACCACCCGCAGCAAATAAAAAAGAAAAAGAACGTTTTAAAAAAAGTAGAGACGTACGAGGGAAAGTAAACATAGGGGTACGGACGTCGGTGTCCTTGCCTTTTCTGCTAGAGTACAGAGTGAGCCCGTCGCCGTTTTTCCCCCCAAGCGAAACAACGGTGCTTAATTTTTAAACGATATGAATTACACTACGCCGGTTGCAGTGGAACCGGTTTTAAACCCAACGCCAACCCGTGCTGCACCCTTGGCAGACCCGTC
>NW_004797452.1:681302-684180 GCF_000002075.1 Aplysia californica
GGGGTTAGCCAATCAGAAATTATGACCAATTTTGAAGAAATTTAATCTTTACTAAAGAAAAAAAAAAAGCCACCACCACCAACAACAAATAGCTTTCAAAGGTCTGAATACCAGGACAAATGACCTGCTTCTGATCGGCCACATATTTTTGTCTTGTGAAATTCTGAAAGATGTGTCTTTGTTGTACTGCACCGAACAATAACATTGAATCATTCTTACCTAGTAATATGTTCTTTCGTATTGTCTATTTAGCTATCATACATTTTGCCTCATACATTTTGCCTAAGTCTACTTATTAATAGGCAATGTTAATTCAATTCAATAGAAGAATTGGCAAACACGACATCTAGTTAAAAACTACACAAAGCTGTTATTAGATTTATTTTTTTAAAAATCTCTATTCAGCTAATGATATCATGCATATTATGTCATCTACACATACAGCAAATTCAAGTCATTAACTTGTTAGACGGTATTACAAAACGTTTTTAAAAATACTTGAAATGGCAAGTCAAGTTTCTTACTAAATGCTGATGTACACACCTTTACTTCTCGAAATATTTCATAATACAATTATCAAAAATGTGCTTGCACAAAAGTTCTTCACTACAGGTCTATGACACATTAAAATACTCTTTATAAATCCCACCTAACTGCAGAAAAATAGAGATATTTCAAGGAGACCCAAATGGACCAGTTAACACGATACTTGTATCCAACGTAATGTCCTTCAATTCAAATTCATTGACCGTCTCATGATTTTAGGGTCTGTTCCTCTTCTTGACTGACGACAAAACTCGTACATTAACGATAATTTAGGGTTTTCCCAGCACAACCGTACGGTCTTGAGCAGCTGGATTCGTGTTCTTAATTTCTTTTCTTTTTTTCAAAGGTAAACTTGTAAAAGGTAGAGGGGGTGGGGAAATTATGTAGTACACGTACTGACAAACAAGTTAAAAACAAACTGCCTCGTGTCATGTTCGATTCGCTCTCACTTTAACCAAACTCCCGCGGGCGACGTTAATGTTAATGTTAATGTGTAAATGCCATGCAACAAAATGTACAGCACAAGACCGTGCAACAAAATAAAAGGGGTAAAAATAGCTTTCAAAACCCAGATTAATTAGCATCACTGAAATATGTAATGGTTAGTCTTTACAGTCAGGCATGCTATGCTCAAAACCCGTGCAGCAAACCAGAGTTAAGCGAAAAAGGCGGATGCCACGGCAGATGCACTTAGTCATAGAAATATCTAAGACGTTAGCGACCGTGCAACATAGGCAAACCTTAGCAATAGAACGAATTTTGCAGTAAAAAGTTTTTCATGCGCTATCAAAGCGTTGAGACATTCAAGAACAAAGAGACTTGGCAAGGTGCTAGTTTAAAACTCATTTTCAACGCCGCAAGATTATTTAAGAGGTGGGGCCTTCGAGTTCAGTGTTTATTATTTCTGATAGGATTGACTAAAGTTACCAGAGAGCCTTCAAAACGTTCCTAACGACCAAAATCCAAATACAGCCGATTGGGGATCTGAACCAGGGTTATACACATCATTATCCAAACATGATACCAGCTGATCCAGTGGCATGTCCGAAGCAGACTTCTTTTATCAGGGGAAATGGAGAAGGATACAAAGACAAGAAACCAACAGCAGAACCGACTGCTCGTTTGCATCCGCATTTGTTAAAGTGGGACACCAGAATGGGACAGACTATGACTGGCTCCAGTTATTCGTGTCAGCGAAATTATTCTGAAAATTGCTTGAATTCAGGCCAGATGCGCGGGACACATTTTTAATCCAACAACCACCTTAATCTCTGTAACTGGCCTTGCCCAACTTTCAAACACAACTAAGTAATAGATAAATACTTAATCATTAGATTTTCAGTTGGAGTAAAGAAAATAATATCGATCTAAAGAAAGCCATTTAGAGCTGGGGACAAAGGAAGACAGACAGACAGAAATAACGATGGGAAAGAAAAGAAACGGAGCCTACTCACCTCCCCCCCCCCGCCAACCCTCCTCTAACTCTGAATGAAATATTATTTGGGAGACAATACTAACAAAGACAGGCCACAATATCTAGGAGGAGACTGTGCTATTTGTGTCGTAAATCAGACACACACACACAAAGAAAAATTCTACCAGTATTCACTATTACTAAAAGAGAGGTGATATCAGCTACTGCAATACGTGGGCTTTATTGGAGTACAAGAGCTACTTTCACAAATATGCTACTGTAATACGTGCCATAGCAGAGTGATAGGATTCTTTTTTTTTTGTTTTTGTAACTAGTAACTGGACGGCAAACGCCATGCTCACAAATAAAGGTCTTGTTACAAATGCACTGAGGTCTTTATAAAGCAAGTTATTACTTTATTTCTTACATTTAAGGGGTTGTTTGCGTAAATGCTCTTTATTTCGAAACTATAAAAAAACCAGTCAAAATCAGAATAAAATGAAAGTAAATATAATTCTTACAAAAAGTTTTAACTTAACTTAAATAACAGACAAAATACATGAATGATCAATCTAAAATTTTAAGCACTATTAAGAACCACAACTACCACAAGTTCAGGGGAAAATTCAACAACAACAACAACAACAACAACCTGGAAAAGAAGTGAAGAGTAAGGGGTACCGCCATGCTAAACAGACAGCAACAAACGGACAGTAAAACCTGAAAACTGAATCGAGAGAGCGCAGTAAATCGCTCTTCAGCAAAAAGAAAAAAGGAAAAAAAAAAAAGAAAAGAAAAAAAATTCTTGCGTCCGCCCATCCTCCTCCCCTTTCCTGCATGGCCGACTAAGTTTACATAAACTTTCCATTTCACCACATTGGCGGTTCGAAGAGCCGCTGCGGTGCGCACTTTCTTTTT
>NW_004797452.1:684491-686081 GCF_000002075.1 Aplysia californica
TTTGGGGGGGGGGTTCTTTTTAAAAATATGTCTGACAGGTTGTTTACTTAAATTTATTTTCTACCTACGTCTTTGAGTTCTTTTAAAATATATTTTTGGCAAGGCAACTTTGACATGTTACCCTAAGGAAAAAGTAATCGCCCTAAATATCATCTAGGGAACATTCACAGTTACTGTTCTTATATTTCTCTCAGCTTATTTTGTTATTCTTTAGCCTCTCTGTCCTGGTTTCTTTGGGTTTTGTTTGTTTGTTTTTCAGGTAAGCCAACTTAACCACACTCCTAGAATACACTTGTTGCTCCAAATATCTTCTCACATGCTTTCGCAATGACCGGTGATATGTTTTTGAGAGCCTATTTAACTTATTCTGTAGCCTCTATATCCACGAGGGGGGGGGATCCTTTTTTGCTAGGCCGCTTGAGCACACGTTACTCCAATAGTACACATGTTGTTTCAAATATCATCCTTATGAAAAGTCATAATATGGGCCAACAGTCTTCACCCCAACAACAGCAACAATCATTCACTAATTTTATTTTCTTACTTCAATGATGCGCTACCCATTTCGCAAGCATCTTTCTTGTTGGTTTTTTATTTTCTAATTGATATCAATCACATCATCTGAATAATATTACAAAGTATGTAACAGTTACTGTACATACTAATATGCCTAAAAACTCCTGGTCTTCAAGAGTGTCGATCACGCATATTGCAAAGTAACTGAAACGTGAAATATTTACCCTTCTTGGAAATGCCAATTTTCTCAAAAGGTGCACAACTTTCTTTTTTTTTTTTTTTTTTACTATTCTCTTTGGCTAGAAAACTGTGGTTCGTTATTTTAAGACGTCACAGAGAATCTATATATTAGAATAATAACAATAGCTCTGCTATTACGTTCCACGACAGTTCAATTAAACGCGAACAAAACTAAACAACTGCGCCAAACACGACGCTGGGAAGCCCAAAAACATAGTTCGACGACAAACGTGTTATCTTCTCCAATGACACCAGAATCAATTTGTCCAGCCATTACATTTTATTGCACCACTTCTAAACCTTTTCTCCCGTGTTTCATTAATTCATTCGTAGCCTGTGTAAAAGAGACAGCCATTTATCACAATAAAAGAGCAGAGGAGACTGGTGCTGACCAAAATGTTGTGTGGGAGGGGGGATGGGGGGCAAAAGTGTGGAGGTGGGGAGGGGAGGGGGGGGCAATAAAAAAATCAACAAAGTTTCAGTCAATTTGAAAAGTAAAATATTAAAAACTCACTTCTAGCTGCCTACCTTGAAAATGACCTCTCTATTTTGGCCCTTCTCCTACTTTCTTCTAAAGATTGAAATTCTGTTCTACCACTGCAACAAATACATTTGGTGTAGGTGAGATGACTAGTCTAGCATACAGTTCACAACACACAGGTGAGGGAGCCTGCCCCGTACTACACAGCCTTCTTCCACTCCAAGATAAATACATTATATTTCTCTTCTCTCTATCTCTCTCTCTGTTTCTCCCTCTCTTTCTCTCATCCCCCATCCTCCCCCTCTCTCATTCCCCATCCTCCCTCTCCCTCTCCCCCCCTCTCTTTCTCTTTC